>NC_139517.1:7611794-7673458 GCF_947247035.1 Vipera ursinii | reverse complement strand
TTAGGAATAGAATAGAATAGAAATTAGGAATAGAGTAGAGTAGAGTAGAATAGAATAGAATAGAATAGTAACTTTATTGTCACTTTGACAATAAGATTGTTAAGATGCTCTCACTCGTGCCTCTGTAAAAAGTGGCCAGGACAGAAGGAGAAACATGTGCCAGGGCTAAGGCCTGCATTTTTCCCCCCTGCAAGCTTGGTTAAAGGAGTCACGCATTGTGATGCCTGCCTGAGAAAAGTCACTATAGATTGCAAGAAACTTCACTGCCTTAAATCCTACCTAGAGGGAATACACATTTAAATGTACATTAATTCAGGTAGTCCTCGACTTACGACCCACAGCTGACCCCCCCCCCAAAAAAAAAACCCTCTTTTGCTAAGTGAGATATTTGTTAAGTGAATTTTGCCTGTTTTATGGCCTTTCTTGTCATCATCATTGTTAAGTGAATCACTGGAGCTGTTAAGTTAGTAGCGTGGTTGTTAAATGAATCTGGCTCCCCCATTGATTTGGCTTGTCAGAATTTCACAAAAGGGGATCACGTGAGCCCGGGACCCTGCAACCGTCATAAATATGAGTCAGTTGCCAAGCATCTGAATTTTGATCATGTGACCATAGGGATGCTGCAACGATCATAAGTGTGGAATAAATCCCGTTGTAACTTTGAATGGTCACTAAAGGAAGTGTTGTAAGTCAAAGACTACCTGTACAGTAAAAAAATTAAAATGTATTTTTAACACTGCTACTTATATCTCTTAAGAAACATGCTTGACAAGTCAAGGCCTCTATGTTGTGTTTTGCAAATCAGTTCACGCAATGTACAAAGCCCATCTTAAACCTAGGATGTACCTTCCACTATTCTGTCCCCTATTCTTAAAGCTCCTGTTCAGACAAGACATTTAGCTAGAGGCCTAGCAGCTGTATTCCCACTATCAAACTGGATTGTGCTGGAAAAAAAATCTGGATACCCACTAGTTGGCAACCAAGATTTAGGAGTTTTCCTCTATCTCTGCTGCCATCTGCTGGTCCTTTGTATACATGCAACCCAGATGTGTGAACCTTAGCTTTAATCAAGAAGCCGCCTTCTAACACCAAAGCCCTTTTCACAGCATCAGGAATCCACATCCCATAATATCCTATTTCCACTTGGCTGTCAGATTTGACTTCTCTGCTTGTTCCATGATTCCTTTCCGGATCGTCTGCAACATGTCCTGTTTTACTAGTATGGGCACCTTGCCCACCAGTCTGGTACCCAACGCCAACTCAACATTTGGCACCATTGCTGGACTTGGCACTAGCAAAAGCATCTTTCACTACCCTGGAAACTGGCCATCCTTTCTTCCTTAATTGTGTGCTTTTGGGTGGATACCATGCAACTGAGCCGGCATTAAATGTTCACCACTTCCATCTTTGTGTTGGTCCTTGTAAGTCGGACGTGAATGCAGTTTGCAGTTCTTGCCTCCAAGGTTCAAATCTTCTCCCGCCTCTTTGCCCACCTGGCCATGATGTGGCTCAGCCTGGTAACCTCCAAGGAGAATTTCCAAGATAATAATTCTTGGGAAGAACCTGACCTGATCAGAATGATTAATTGTGAATTTAATTCCTGCAGAAGGAGAACTAAGCAGGATAATCAGAAGAAGCTGAACAAAGAAAATATTTCAATAGAAGAGAATATTTATAGCTCAGGTTGAACTGAGGGATTCTTGGTGGTCTCTGAGGTTGGTGGGGTTTTTTTTTGCAGAGGTTTCATTACCCAACTAGTTAATATCATCATCAATGCACTGATGATGTTACCTAGTTCAGGGCTTTTCAACCAGTGGTACGGGTACCACCTGTGGTACATTGGCACCTGGCAGGTGGTACGCGACCATCCTAGAAAAGTAGCGGGGGAGGCTGGAGCTGCAGGGCTGTCAGGGCTCAGCAGAAGTGCCAGGATCAGCGCCCGGCTCCAGCTGGAGCTGGGCGCTGATCCTGGTGCTTCTGCTGAGCCCAGAAGAAGTGCCGATCAGCTGGAATGTTGCAGCATCTCCAGGGTCTTGTGATTTACATTCAGATACTTGGCAACTGATTCATATTTATGACGGTCACAGTGTCCCAGAGTCATGTGAAGTGACCAAAACCTGCTGCAACCACCCAGCAGAGGGGGGGGGAATAAAAACCAAACACCCCACCCCACCCCACCCCCGCTGCCAATCCTCAAAAGAAATGCTCAGAACAGTGAAAACCTCGGACAGGAGGAAGAGTGCCGCTGGGCGGGCAGGCAGGTGTCTTGCTCAGCTGTGGTTTGGGGGGCCCTTTTTTCAGTGCCGTTGTAACTTCGAACAGTCACTAAGCGAACTGTTGTAAGTCGAGGACTACCTGTACTTCATCACTTTTTTCCCTTTTTTTTATTGGTCATCAAGTTTTTGACACCTTGCTAGGCGACTGGTGGTGCTCGGATGTTGCCATATCCTAAAAGTGATACAATGGGTGAAAAGGTTGAAAAGCTCTGACCTAGTTGGGTAATGAAACATCTGCAACAAAACAACCAAGCTCAGAGAGCACCAAGGACCCCACAGCTAAAATAGTTAGCTCCCTAATTAATTCCCTAATAAAGGAACTACCTGTCAGGACCCACCCCAAACCACGTTTTAGGAAGACAAAACTCTTGGAGCCAAATCTAGTCCAAAAAGAATCTTTCCTATGACATGCTTGGTTGTAGGAATACAAGACAGGACTTAATATTGTTCCACAAACTAAACCCTTATAAAGAGCTCCCGGTTTAACCCCCCTTAACCCCATTTGGTCAGTCCCCCATCCTTTCTCTCATATCATCCCTCTCGTGGGAAAAAGGAACTTAGGACCCTTCATGTTTATTGCTCTCTTCCGTGACACAAGCCAGATGCTAGCCCCCCCCCTTTTGTTTCCCCAGTTCAAAAGGCTTCTCTTTTCCTTTGAAATGCCTAATACCGGTTCAATACACATCCATCCCCTTCTCTTCGGGAGATGGCAGGATCCATGGAATAATGTTTGAAACATCCATTTATGAATATGATATAAATGGATTCTGACACTACCAAAAGGAAAACCACCCGTCACCAACATTGGCAAACTACTTGTCCATATAGAGAGAGCAAACCCCACTCCCTTAGATATTACCACTTTGGGGAATGAAATGTCTGCAAGAAAACAGCCAAGCTCAGAGACCACCAAGGAGCGTTCAAAGAAAACATTGCATGGATGGGCATGGGGGTGGGGAGAAAGAAAACTGATCGAAAATATCTTGGATTGCAAGAATATGTCCTTCAATCCAAGATGAAGTCAAACCAGGTAGCTGACCCAAAAATGCGCTACGGACAGCTAAAGCTTGAATATTTGGGTGAAAAGTTGGAAATCATTGGAGACATCGATCAAAAGGAGCTCGACATGCCGGCTAGGTACCATCTTGGATAGCACAAACCGTTCAAGTATTCATACAAGTACACACTTGGCAGGCACTCCTGGTGAACTGATGTCCGTGGGGGGTCATGAATTTGAGAAGCAAACAAACAAATAAACAAGGACAGAAACCTAATTGTACACCAAGGCTGATGTCTTCTCCTTTCAACCATTCAACATAATGCAGGGCTAGAAAGCAGGAGATGGTGAGTTCTAGGCCTCCCCTGGACATGAAAGCTGGCTGGGAGACTTTGGGCCAGTCCTCTCTTGGTCCAACCTACCTCACAGGGTTGTTGTGGGGGAAAATAGGAGGCAGGAGTATTAGGTATGTTTGCCTCCATGGATGGATGAATGGATGATAGCTAGATAGCTGAATAGCTAGATGATAGCTAGCTAGATGATAAGCTAGCTAGCTAGCTAGCTAGCTAGCTAGATAGATAGATAGATAGATAGATAGACAGACAGACAGACAGACAGACAGACAGACAGACAGACAGATAGATATGATAGATGATATAGATAGATATGATGAAGTAGATGATAGATAGATATGATATGATAGATGATATAGAGATGAAGAAGTCGATGATAGTTATGATAATGATATGATACAGTAGATGATATAGAGATGAAGATGATAGATAGATAGATAGATAGATAGATAGATAGATAGATAGATAGATAGATAGATAGACAGACAGACAGACAGACAGACAGACAGAGTAGGATAAAAATTGAATAATGTGGGAAATAGTTTGTGCCCAGCATATGTAAAAATAAAAAATAAAACCATAGAATGGTGCTCACTCTTAACACTGAATGTTTTAACAGGTTTTCAAAGACTAACAAAACAATTTATTCACTGTCACTTACACAAAAGAAAATATGACCGACCGTATCTATAAAGGTCTTCTTAATAACGCCACCTAACTGCAAAACCCCTTCCCTTTGGTGTTTCTGGAAGCTATTCCAAGTATTTGCATGGTATTCTGGGGTGATCAAAAATTGCAGAGAGGTGAACATGCACCATCCCAAAACACATGTTTTATTTATTTATTTATTTATTAAAATTCTATGTCGCCCATTTCCCCATAAGATGACTCTGGGCAGCTTACAAGTCTTAAGTGAAAAATAGTTAAAACATTAAAACATTAAGATTACAGAGTTTCACAGTGCAGTGTGCTTTGTTAATTGAACCTGGCTTCAATTAACTGACTTTGCCTGTCAGAATGTTACAAAAGATGATCACATGACCCCGAGACACGACCGTCATTAAGGTGAGTCAGAAGTCAAGCATCCAAATGTTGACCAGCTGACTATGAGGATGCCGTAACGATCAGGTAAAAAAAATGGTCAAAAGTCTCTTTTTTCAGTGCCATTGCAACTTTGAATGGTCAGTAAATGAACCGTTGTAAGTCGAGGATGACCTGTACTTTATTTTCTCCTCTTTTTAACTTTTTATGTTTCTAATATTTTATTCGTACACTCCCTCCATGAGGGAGACAGACGTTTTTTAAAAATGTGAGGAATAAATTTCACTAGAATTTTTGCACTTGGATATCTGTGTGTGTATGTTTCTAGTACCAAAATATGGCACATTCGTATGAATAAAATATCTTCATATAAATATTATATAAAAATTGCTCATGGAGAGGCCAGCCAGTTTAAGTTCTTCTTTGAAAAACCTCTGGATTGTGAAGACTTTTTTTTTTTGAGGAAGCAGTTTTTCTAAGGTGTTCTTCTCAGATTTCTCAGAGATTTTTCCAGTAAAACTGGCAGGGTCAGCTAAGTCTGGCGGTGACGCTGATGACGAATCGTTAAGACTTTTTACCTCCACTCTTAACTTTGTTGAAGATTGGTATTCACTTTAGAACTAATAAACAAGTTTTCAAGAGTAATACAGGTAGTCCTTAACTCAGGGGTCTTCGACCTTGGCAATTTTAAGACTTGTGGACTTGAACTCCCAGAATTCCTCAACCAGCTGGGAGTTGAAGTCCACAAGTCTTAAAGTTGCCAAGGTCGAAGACCCCTGAATTAACTTACAACCATATTTCAGCCCCTGGTTTTAGTCATAGGTTCTGACAGTCGTAAGGCAGATCACTACGTGACCACATCCGATTTTTACGACCTTTATTCTTGCGGTTGTTAAGCGAATGTTGCGATCGTTAAGTGAACTGAATGTTCCCCATGGGGCAGTTTTTGCCGGAAACCCAAAGTAAACATTGTTTTTTGGGCAAAAAACATTGTAAGCTGTCATTTACAATGGTCGGGATGTCGCAAATGGCTGCAAGTGCAAACTAGCGGCTGAGCACTCAAAAAGGGGTCAGACGACCCTGGGGTGGGGGGAGCAGAGGTTGGAACTTCAAATCCAGATCGTAAGTCTCATTTTGGGGGGGGGTGTCTGTCGTAACTTCAAATGCTCACTATGTGAACGGTCATAAGTTGAGGACTACCTGTACTTGGGTTTTGTGGGTATGGCTGAGCCCGTGCTTCCTGGCAGACTCAGGGTAAAAAGAACATTACTTTTCGCTTTCTTGATATTGCAGTAAAATTAAAAGTAGTTGATAGCATCACTTCAAATCGGGTTGAATTCTCTCTCCCTTCTGTCAGATTAAAAAAGGGGGGTGCCGTACCCAGACTTCAGCGATGTGTGCATGTGTGTGTGTATGTATATGTATATTTATATATAGTAAAGGTAAAGGTTCCCCCGCACATGCGTGCTAGTCGTTTCCGACTCTAGGGGCCGGTGCTCATCTCCGTTTCATAGCCGAAGAGCCAGCGCTTGTCCGAGGACGTCTCCGTGGTCATGTGGCCGGCATGACTAGACGCCAAAGGCGCACGGAACGCTGTTACCTTCCCACCGTAGTGGTCCCTATTTTTCTACTTGCATTTTTTACGTGCTTTCGAACTGCTAGGTGGGCAGAAGCTGGGACGAGTAACAGGCGCTCACTCTGCTACGCGGCACTCGGGATTCGACCCGCCAAACTGCCGACCTTCCAATCGACAAGTTCAGCGTCCTAACCCACTGAAACACAGGGAAAAAGGGAAGTGCCCCCTTTATACTTATGGCAACCAATCATAGCATAGATTACCTCATAAATGAATCAGCACTCTCTAACTAATCAATCACAACTTCCGGCTTATTGTACACTTTACTGTTCCAGCTACTAAATGTGTGTGTGTGTGTTTGTATATGTATATGTGTATGTGTACTGTATGTGTATGTCTATGTATGCATGTATATATACATATATACGTGTGTATGTGTGTATATATGTATATATACATGCATACATAGACATACACATACAGTACACATACACATATACATATACAAACACACACACACACATTTAGTAGCTGGAACAGTAAAGTGTACAATAAGCCGGAAGTTGTGATTGATTAGTTAGAGAGTGCTGATTCATTTATGAGGTAATCTATGCTATGATTGGTTGCCATAAGTATAAAGGGGGCACTTCCCTTTTTCCCTGTGTTTTTCTTCTATGTGTTTTGTATACTATTTAGTATACAGTCTGAGATGACCTACCTCAGCTTAATATAGTATTTAATACAAGTAATATTAATTATTGCAATGTATGGTAGTGAAAGCTGGACCATAAGAAAGGCTGAGCGCCAAAGAATTGAGGCCTTTGAACTCTGGTGCTGGAGAAGACTCCTGCGAGTCCCTTGGACTGCAAGGCGATCAAACCGGTCAGTCCTAGAGGAGATCAACCCTGACTGCTCTTTAGAAGGCCAGATCCTGAAGCTGAAACTCAAATGCTTTGGCCACCTAATGAGAAGGAAGGACTCACTGGAGAAGAGCCTAATGCTGGGAAAGGCTGAGGGCAAGAGAAGAAGGGGACGACAGAGAATGAGGTGGCTGGACGGAGTCACTGAAGCAGGAGGCGTGAGCTTAAATGGACTCCAGAAGATGGTAGAGGACAGGAAGGCCTGGAGGAACGTTGTCCATGGGGTCGCGATGGGTCGGACACGACTTCACAGCTAACAACAACAAATATTAATTATATATTATTAAGTATATAATATTATATAATATTGTATTAAATTAACGCTGAGCTTGTCGGTCGGAAGGTCGGCAGTTTGGCGGTCGAATCCCAAGTGCCGCGTAACAGAGTGAGCGCCTGTTACTCGTCCCAGCTTCTGCCAACCTAGCAGTTCGAAAGCACGTAAAAATGCAAGTAGAAAAATAGGGACCACTACGGTGGGAAGGTAACAGCGTTCCGTGCGCCTTTGGCGTCTAGTCATGCCGGCCACATGACCACGGAGACGTCCTCGGACAAGCGCTGGCTCTTCGGTTTTGAAACGGAGATGAGCACCGGCCCCTAGAGTCGGAAACGACTAGCACGCATGTGCGGGGGAACCTTTACCTTTACCTTTATATTAATAATTAATGAAGCTTAATATAATTAATATATTAATATATTAACTCTAAAAGAAAGCAAATGATCACAGGAGCATATAATGTGAGTCAGGGACCCCTCAAATTTTTTATGTCTTCTGCATTAAAAAAAAATCTGACGTCCATCATTTTAAACAAATTCTTTGGGGAATCCCACATGTCCTGAATACAATTTTTGGGTGAATCCGTCTTCATCTCAAACCTATAGCTATAATTTTTGATGGTTAAGTGCCAACACCATTGCTGTGGCTTTATGGGAAATTCCAGTTCTTTAATTTAATCCATGTGTGAAATATCTCAGAAATGTCCACACTTGTAGTAAATCTACAAAGAGGTCAGCCCTGGTGCTGAATTCTCTTTTCCCTGTTTTTCTACTGCTGAGCAAAATTCAGGAAGTCCTCAACTTACAATAGTTCATTTAGTGACTGTCCAAAGTTGCAACAGCACTGAAAAAATTGAGTTAATGGACATTTTTTTCACACTTACGACTGTTGCAGCATCCCTATGGACACTTGGCAACTGGTTCATATTTATGACGGTTGCAGTGTCCGGGGACAAGTGATCCCCTTTTGCGACCTTCTGACAAGCAAAGTTAATGGGGAAGACAGTTTCACTTAACAGCCACGTTACTAACTTATCAACTGTAGTGATTCACTTAACAACTGCGGCAAGAATGGTCATAAAATGGGGTAAAACTCACTTAGCAACAGAAATTTTGGGCTAAAATTGTGGTCATAAGTTGAGGACTACTTATAACGTGGGTTCTTTTTTTGTCTCTCTTTTCCATGGGAGTTTAGTCAGAAACATCCATCCTCTGGGAATTAATTGGCAGACAGGAGCCGCAAGGAGTTGGAAGTGGCTAATGATTGGGTCAGTCTCCTTCGTGTCAACCCAGCTTTGATGCCTGTCCGGCTTCTCCAGACCAGATACCATTTTGAAGGCACACGCCTGAGCATATCCTGCAGACTCAACACAGAAGTATTAACATACTTCTTATTTTTCCCTGATGCTCCAGGCAAAGTCTTTTCATGCTCAGGCGGTGGCGAAGGCATGTTTCCAGGTTCCCATGCATAGATGTCCTGTAGGCAATGTTTCCCAAGAATCTGGATGGAGGCTGTTCTTGTAACTTCTCCAGCTCAGTTCAACAACATGCCTGGGCACTTCTCCAAAAGTGAAATGGGAGATAGGGATGCCCAGAATCCACAGCCATCTGCGGGAAAAAAGGAAGGACTTCTGGATAGGATGTGAACAGTTTGATGCAAGAAGTTGTGGCCGGGAAAGTAGGAAGCCAAGATCACATTGCTTTCATTGTTGCAGTGTGAATCCTTTCTGTTCACTGAACCAGACTACAATGTCTGTTCTGTACCAGCCTGCTACCGGCCCTGCAGAAAAGGCAGGGACAACCCCTTTTACAAGAAGGCAAGAGGCTGGAATTACGCCTGCCAAATTTATTGCTATAAAAACAAATAGAACAAGACACGAACCAAGAAACAGGAGCTTTTCAAGCGGTTGCCTTCAGCAAAGCAGCCCTCCCACGCATTCCCCCTTAAATACAGTTCAGGGCGTGGCTTCTCTCTGCCTCCTTCCGAGGAGCCCAATTGCCTTCCTCTGTTTACTCCTGATTGACTGCCTCCTGCGTCGGGCGTCCTTGAACAGGGCCAGCTGTGGGTCATCTTCATCCACGCTGTCAGGCTCACACAGCTGGGTCTGCGTCGTGACCAGGTGCGAGGGGCCTGGCTGAGGGCTCTCATCAAGCTGTCCAACCCCCTCAGCAAGCTCTTCAACACCCCCCTCCTCCTCCTCCTCCTCTGAGTCGTCCGACCCAACTGCCGAACCCACAGGCTGACCCTGAATCACAACAATGTCCATATCCAGAACATACCATTTTGCTTACCTTTCCCAACCCATCCTCAGCTTATGACCACAACTGACCCCAAAATTTCCATGGCTAAGTGAGGCAGTTTTTAAGTGTGCCTCATTTTACGACCTTTTTTTGTCACAGTTGTCAAGCGAATCAGTGCCATTATTAAGTGAGTGATGCCGTCATTAAGCGAATCTGGCTTCCCACATTGACTTCGCTAGTCCAAAGATCGCAAAAGGTGATCACGTGACCTCGGGAAACTGCCTGTCATAAATATGAGCTGGTTGCCAAGCGCCCAAATTTTGACCACAAGGATGTTGTGACAGTGATAAGGGTGAAAAATAGTCATAAGACACTTTTTCCAGTGCCGTTGTAACTTCAAACAGTCACTAAACGAACAGTTGTAAGTCAAGGACTACCTGTACATTATTCCTTCTCTGAAGAGTGAGTTAATGTTCTACAATTGCTAAGCATACTTATGATCATAACTTAGCTTGCAATTTCAGTCACATAACTCATGACATTTGTGAAGCAGGTCACCGTAATTTAATTTCCCCTTTATTGTACTTAACTGATATACAATATTTCCAAACATTTACACTCGCTTTGTGTATTTCTGATTTCACTTTAATCAATTTACTTTTCCTCTTCAAAACTATACTCTAAATATAATGCCTTGTTGTGAATATAAACGATATACGCAAACCGTTCTTGCTTACACTGGGTTCACCTTCTGTTCATTTTGCCGTTGTTGAATATTCTCCAAGTTTAAGTTCTGATAATTGTCGATAGTGTATGGCAGGGGTAGGCAACCTTGGCTCTTTTATGACTCGTGGACTTCAACTCCCAGAATTCCTGAGCCAGCTGGCTCAGGAATTCTGGGAGTTGAAGTCCACGAGTCATAAAAGAGCCAAGGTTGCCTACCCCTGGTGTATGGTTTTCCAATGTTGGAAAGCTTTTTGAACATTTTCTCCTGCTTATTTGAGAAATTACCTCTTTCTTAGAAATTATACTTACCCCATCTTGTACTGTTCAGGTGGGGTCTCTAACCTTTTAAAGAGGCTTTTGTGAGAGGCAGGTTCAGAAAATTAGCAGGCAGAAATAGATACAGAAAACCATCTTACCCTAATTAACTTTATCAAAAGTTATATCCAAGCACATTCAATAGAGTTTTCATTATTTCCTCTGGGTATTTGTATGTGTAGAGGATAACAATCTAAAATAATTAAAAAACCCAAGCACCAAACCATGCTAGTAATAAAGTCAAATTTTTATTTGGGATAATAAATAACTTGGTAGATAAATGTGTAGACATCAGTAGGTTTGTAGCCACAAACACTTCTGAATACCGTATTTTCCGGCGTATAAGACGACTGGGCGTATAAGACGACCCCCTACATTTCCTGTTAAATTATAGGGTTTGGGCTATTTTCAGCACCCGGCGTATAAGACGACCCCTGACTTTTGAGAAGATTTTTATGGGTTAAAAAGTAGTCTTATACGCCAGAAAATACAAGTAATTTAACAATATAAAACAGAAAGTTGACACATAGTTCTCGACAGCTTTTAATATCTCTAAGAATTGGGGAAAGGGAATCTTTACGGCTTAGTTTCTCAGACCTTTACCCCCAACAAAACTAAACTGTTTCAAGTAATTTAATTGTCTTTTAAAAGTCACTCTCTCTTCCCTCTGATGAAATGAACATAAGGCTTAGTCATTCATAAGCTAATTTTCCCAATTTGAAAGTTGCAGCTGGGCTTTTTAGATGTATGCCAGTAGAATTCAAGAATCGGAAGAGTCCCAGTTTAAGTCAACTGAATCAAATAACTGGGCAACTTTAGAGGGTGTCTCCCTATAATCTTCTAGGCTTAGCTTTCTGCTGGAATTCCGGCACGTGACATTTGAAGTCAATTTACTTAGTAGAGGTTTATTTGCGGTTGTTAGACGGGGAATCAGGGTTGAGTGACTTACCCAACTTTGCATAAGACCTTAGCCTCCATTTTACAAACGACACAACAGGTACTTTTTCCGGGGACCTAAGGAAGACCATCTCCCTTCCACCTATTGCCTTCACAACCTCCATCATACCACATAGATGCTCAGAGAAGGTTCAGTGGTCCAGGTCTACATGGCGGAAGAATGAACTATCCATCTAGCATGGCTTCAGTGTTTCTGTTCTGTACCAGCCTGCTACCGGCCCTGCAGCAAAAGCAGGGACAACCCCTTTACAAACGGCAAGAGGCTGGAATAAAGCCTGCCAAATTTATTAACATAAAACAGAGTAAGACAAGACACCAACCATGAAACAGGAGCTATGAAACAGGAACTATCCAAGCGGTTGCCTTCAGCAAACCAGCCCTCCCACACATTCCCCTTAAATACAGTTCAGGGCGTGGCCTCTCTCTGCCTCCTTCCGAGGTGCCCCATTGCCTTCCTCTGTTTACTCCTGATTGACTGCCTCCTGCGTCGGGCGTCCTTGAACAGGGCCAGCTGTGGGTCATCTTCATCCACACTGTCAGGCTCACACAGCTGGATCTCCGTCGTGACCAGGTGGGAGGGGCCCAGCTGAGGGCTCTGCGGAGCCTCAAGGCCATCATCAGCAAGCTCTTTTTTTTTATTGAAAAGTTTTAAAATACAATTTTCCTTTGAAAAACCCCCCTTCCCCCTCCCTCCTCCCCTCCCTACCTCCCCCCTATCTCCCCCCAAGATGTCATCTCATCAGCAAGCTCTTCAACACCCCCCTCCTCCTCCTCTGAGTCGTCCGACCCAACTGCCGACCCCACAGGCTGACCCTGAATCACAACAGTTTCACTCAATACTCCATTTATTCAATACTGCATTCCTTCAAACTAGTCATCTGGCTCAAACGTATGTTTTGAAGGACTCCTTCCTAGGGCGGTTGTCAACTTCTTGAGGCCAATGGTTTAGCATCTTGCCCATCTTCCGGACACACCGTGCTTTCCTTCGTGAGGTCTGGTGCTTCTTCTCCTTGGCATGCCCCTTCTGGAATAAAGCCTTCTTCTCATCTGAACTCATTTTGGGATGTCTACGGGAATCCTCAGTAGGCTGAGGTTGCTTCTCCTCTGCCCAACGGCAAATATGCAGAGCTTCCTCAAGACCCAGATGATCACGATGAAGCAAATGTTGCCTGACTAGACAGTCTCGGCAGCCCACGATGACCTGATCCCTCACCATAGACACACGTTGGTCTCCAAAGTTACAGAAATGACTCTTGTACTGCAAGTCGGCCACAAAATCTTCGAATGGCTCATGAAGCTCCTGGAAACGGGTACGGAAGAGGAAGCGTTCGTATGCTTCGCTGTTACGGGGCCTGCAATGACCTTCTAAGTAGTCTGAGACCACCTCAGGGTCACCTTCTTTCCTTGGGCTTAGCTGGAAGGAGTTGAAAACTTGCATATCCTTTGGTTGAGCCATTGTCAAGGGCTCCCTGGTTTGATTAGCAGGCCAATGGGCCAAATCATCTGCTTTTAAGTAGACGAAATGTCCTCTGCAAACTGGCCATGCTTTTTCTGAGCTGGTGCTCATCTGAAGATCTTCAGCTGGCATTAAGAAGGCTACTCTTGATGGGCTGGGTGGAATCTCTGCAAGAGTGATGCTATCCTTCTGGCAAATCCTTGTTGTTTGTGTCCTTGTATCCCACAGGAAAATTGCTCTAGCAAGGAAGCTGCAAAGGCAATGCCTTCCAACCTGGTAGGCATCTCCTATTTGTACGTCCTTCCGAGTGTAGAGGGATGAGTCACCACACACGGGGCAGGCTAGAGCCTGTTCCCAAGATGTCATCTCGGTTCCCTCGCTCCAGGGCAGGAGATGATGAGGTTGAAGGCATCTATCATGGAAGGAGAAGGAACTCACCAACCAGGCTGTGAGCGTTGACGTAAAGAGCCTCTCAGGTGCTGAGACATGACTCGGTAGTCATTCCTTTGTCCTCAGCCACTGACTGCCAGCTGCAACAATGGCAAAACTCTCAGAGATGATTGCGCAACAGTAATAACAGTGCCAGCAAAGTATTAAGGATTGCACTTAAGGGATGGAGGCCAAGCACTTTGATGATGTCTTGGAGTCAGTGCAGGCGGTCCTCGACACAACTGAGTCCCAAATTTCCGTTGCTAAATGAGACAGTTGTTAAGTGAGTCTTGCCCCATTTTACGACCTTTCTTGGCCACAGTTGTTCAGTGAATCATTTCAGTTGTTAACGTTAGCAACATGGTCGTTAAGTGAACGTGGCTTCCTTACTGACTTAGCTGGTCAGAAGGTCGCAAAAGGGAATCACGTGACCCCAGGACACTGCAACCGTCATAAGTATGCCAAACATCTGAATTTCGATCACGTGACCAAGGGGATGCTGCAATGGTCGTAAGTGTGAAAAACGGTCATAAGTCACTTTTTTTTACTGCCATTGTAACTTTGAATGGACACTAAACGAACTAAGCTGAGAACTTTCTGTATATATACGCCATCCTTCGTCTGCAAACCACAAGCTGAAAGTTAATCTAGAATATAAATATTGCATCTTTCCTTGCAAAATCAGGAGTCTCGCTGTCTCAAAGAGGTTTTTTTCTTCAAAAGGCAACTGGACTCTTTTTTTCCTTGAGGAAGAAGAAGATGTTTGGCTTCTGATCCAAAAAGCTTTATCGCTTGTGACTGAATGGTGTGGACGGAAAGATTGGATCTGATAGGATAGAGCAGGGCTTTTCAACCTTTTCACCCACTGTACCACTTTTAGGATATGGCAACATCCAAGTACCTAGCAGTTCGAAAGCACGTAAAAAATGCAAGTAGAAAAATAGGGACCACTCCGGTGGGAAGGTAACAGCGTTCCATGCGCCTTTGGCGTCTAGTCATGCCGGCCACATGACCACGGAGACGTCCTCAGACAAGCGCTGGCTCTTCGGCTTTGAAACGGAGATGAGCACCGGCCCCTAGAGTCGGAAACGACTAGCACGCATGTGCGGGGGAACCTTTATCTTTACCTTTAGTTTAAAGGAAGAGAAGGATGAGGGGGGACACGATAGCGGTGTTCCAATATCTCAGGGGCTGCCCCAAAGAAGAGGGAGTCAAGCGATTCTCCAAAGCCCCTGAAGGCAGGACAAGAATCAACGGATGGAAACTAATCAAGGATGAACCAATCTAGAACTAAGGAGAAATTTCCTGACAATGAGAACAAGTTGTCAGTGGAATGGCTTTTTCCCCCAGAAGTTGGGGGTGCTCCATCCATGGATGTTTTTACGAAGGGATTGGACAACCATTTGCCTGAAATGGTATAGGTTTCCTGCTCAAGAAAGGGAGGTGGGATACATCTAGAAGACCTCCAAGGTCCCATTCTGAGCTGCTTTCTCCACCCATTATGCAGCTATAAGCTATGCTGTTCCTTATCTCACCATTCCCTAAACAGGGTCTCTGGACCCTGTTTTCCAAGATCTTTCTCACATACCATTACATTGTCCATGTAGCATCAGGGGTCTTCAAACTCGGCCCTTTTATGACTCGTGGACTTCAACTCCCAGCATTCCTCAGCCAGGCATGCTGGCTGAGGAATGCTGGGAGTTGAAGTCCACGAGTCATAAAAGGGCCGAGTTTGAAGACCCCTGAATTGTAGCTGGAGGCCAAGCTTGATGGAAGAGTGACTATTGCAGGAAAACCACGTAGGGATCCACACGTTAGTGTTGAAACCTTTGACAAATCCAGCCTTATTACCTCACCTCTGGCAGAGTTTCCAAGTTCTGATGAATTATAATCCACTGCAATCAGGCAGCTGCTCTCTTCAGCCGGGGAGTTTAATTACAAGGTTCGCGGGGTGACCAAATTCCTCACGAGACTGAAGGAGGCCTGAACGGATTCCATTTTGAGCTTGTCAAATCTCAACTTCCTTTGGCCCGAAGGCCGAGTGAAGTTGTCTCCCCGCCTAAAAAGAGGCTGACAGTGAAAGATCTAGAAAACTGTGCAGTAAGGCCTGCATTTCAGGACCACCTTTCTCTCCCCCAAAGAATACCGGTAGTCCTCAACTTACAATTGTTTGTTTCGTGACCGTTCAAAGTCACAGTGGCACTGAAAATAGTCAGTTATGACCAGTTTTCACAGGACTATTGCAGCATCCTCATGGTGACGTGATCAAAATTTGGGCCCTTGGCAACTGGCGTGTACTTATGACGGTTGCACTGTCCTGGGGTCATGTGATCACCGTTTGTAATCTTCCCAGCTGACTTCTGACAAGCAAAATAAATGGGGCAAGCCAGAGTTGCGCCCCTTTTGGGACCGAGATGCCCTATGCACGGTCACCCGCGCCCTTGTCACTTCTCGCCTGGATTACTGCAACGCTCTCTACATGGGACTGCCCTTGAGGTGTACCCAGAGGCTTCAGCTGGTGCAAAATGCGGCCGTGCGGGCAGTGGCGTAGCGTGGGTTGTCAGCACCCGGGGCAAGGCAACCGGAAGCGGAAATAGAGGGGCGGGCAGGCGGTGACGTCACGGCACCACCGAAAAGACGCGCCCCGCAGCGGCGTAGACTTTCCAAGAAGAGTCGCGCACATGCGGGATGCTTCCGGGTCCCTCTCGAGGGCGGCTGGGCGGGGCTCCGACCTGCAAGAGCCGCTGCATTCAAGCTCGCACGTGAGCCCTGCTAAATAAAGCCACGCATGCGCACGAAGCTAGGCCGGCCGGCCGGCGGGTCCGTCTTCGCTCGGCCAAGCCTGCTGGGGCGCCTGCCGGGGCGCCTGCCGGGGCGCTTGCGGTTGGCCTGAGCCTGGGCGGAGAGTTGGCCACTTCTATTTATTTTATTCAGTTTATGTGGCCGCCCATCTCACCTGCCGGACTCATTTCGCTTTGCAAGAAAGAGCAGCTCAAGAGCGGAGCCAAGCCAACTCTGTGCAGCCCTTGGGGCTCCCTGAGCAGCTCAGTGTGAGCGCGCCCCCCCCCCAGATGTTGCGCCCGGTGCGCCCGGCCCCCCCTGCACCCCCCACGCTACGCCACTGCGTGCGGGTGCTTATGGGAGTTTCTCGATACTCCCATGTTACACCACTCCTGCGCGAGCTGCACTGGCTTACGGTTGTCCTCCGGGTGCGATTCAAGGTGCTGGTAATCATTTTTAAAGCCCTACATGGCTTAGGCCCGGGGTACATGCGAGACCACCTGCTGCCACTATCAACTTCCCATCGCCCGGTTCGCTCCCACAGAGTCGGCCTCCTCAGGGTGCCGTCAGCTAAGCAATGCCGGCTGGCGACCCCCAGGGGGAGAGCCTTCTCTGTGGGCGCGCCAACCCTCTGGAACGAACTGCCTCCGGAGCTGCGGACGGCCCCTGACCTTCGGTCCTTCCGCCGTGACCTGAAGACATGGATGTTCCAACAATCGGGCCTGGACTGACTGTAGTTTTAAATTTGGTTTTACTGGGTCTATTGTTATGTATTTACTTCATTGTTTAATTCTTTTTTAAATTTTGTATTTTATGTTTTTAACTTTTTATTGTTGTGAGCCGCCCTGAGTCCTTAGGGAGAAGGGCGGCATATAAATTTAATAAATTCAAATTCAAATTCAATTTGCTTAAGAACCACACGATTCATTTAACAACTGTGGCAAAAAAGTTCATAAAACGAAGGCCAGCTTACTTAACAACTGTCTTGCTTCGCCATGGAAATTTGGGGATTATCAGGATTACTCGCATAATTGGTAACAATCAAAAAAGTATTTGAATTTTGTATTTCTGAAACCAAAACACCATTGTAAATAGATGCTTCAAAGTCGATTTCTGTGTTGTAGCGAACCGTTGAGTCTATACAACACATTGAGTTTTCTTGCAGAGTTTGGATGTGATATCAAGCTAGGAAATGGGTTAATAGAGCAAACCATTTTTTTTTCCAAATAATCATAGTTTAGCATGCAAGAACAGGCGCCCAGTCTGGTAAGAGAAATTCAAATTGAAGGGTAGAATCTGGTGGCAAAGCTTAACCTCCTACACTTCAAAACTGATATTCTGTAATCATGCTAAAACCATTGCTTGCTTAATCATCATCAATTCTCCAGAAGTGGCTGTGTTTGAATAACGTGCCAAACCATAACCAACCGCAACAGCTGGATTCACTCAGCTGTTCTATGCAGGATAGAAAGAAGAACCCAGTCATTGTACCAGTCATTTGTGACTTGGCATTACATATGAACCGCCACCATGGTTTGCTCAACTAACCATGGTTAAAAGTCACTTAATGCAATGAGTCAGCTTTCAATACCGTTGTTCCATTTCACTCTGGTTTCCCTGCCACGTAAGGTCATATCTTTCCTCAAGGAACTTGGGTTTCAAATCGCTCTTAACATCCCTCCTGCAGATTCTAATTGATCAATTTATGGATTATGTGCCTCAAATCAGGGTTGACTCTTAGCAGCCAGAAAGACAGATTTTTCTCCAGAATGATCTATTCCCAAATTGGTCCTTCAGATCTTCAGAAAATGAACCCATTGCTACTATAACCAAGTCCATCCACCTAGATACTAATGTCTTCTTTCCTTGCACTTTTCCCAATATTATGGATTGTTTTCCCCAAAGGAGCTGGCCTTCATATGGTCCAAAATATGATCACTTGAGCCTGGTCATTTGTGGCTCAAGGGAGAACTCTGAATTAATTTATTCTATGCTCCATTTGACTATAAGGATGAATTAATCCAAGTGGTTTAGTGTTCTCTCTTCATGATCAGAACTGGCAGTGCCCCTGTCCTTACGTTACGTACAGTGTATAAAGGAAATTTGAGTTGTAAATAGATGTATAAGCTTATAAATTTTGGATTTGCTTTGCAAGGACGGAAGCTGTTACTGTTGTGATAGATTTGTCCGTGTTCAATTAGGGGGGACAATATGTGTGTTTTTCTTATCCTTTTAAATTCAGATTTTAATTTTTAGTGTCCTTGTCTAGTTTTGTTTTGTCTTTGTTCATTATTTTTATTTGGATTTTGCATTTTAATCTTTTGAGTAAACTATTAAAAAAATGAAGAAATATAAAACAGGCAGCACCCCTTGGCATGGTGAGTAAATTGGAGCTGTTTCCCCCCTTTTAATATACGGGGGGGGGGGGAAACATTTAGGGGAAAAAGATTCTTCTTATACAGCTTCCTACGGTTGATTATTCTTACAGGGGTTTGATTTTTCCCACTGAAAATTCCTAGCTTCTCATTCATTGCCTCACCCAGTTAACCAATTCTAAGTTTGACCACACTGTGGCTCTCTCCCCATGTAAAATGGATCTAAGAAGGCCCCTTAAATGCAGTTTTTCTTTTTTTAAAAATATGGGCTTTTCCTAGCTTCTTCTGGCTACAGTTGCAACATGGATACCTGTCCCCTAGATGGCGCTGCCTTCCCTTATTTATTCAGCGTATAGCATACCTTGCATGAACTAGCAATATACAGGTAGTTTTCGACTTACAACAGTTCATTTAGTGACCATTCAAGGCCACAGCGTCACTGAAAGAAGTGACTTACGACCGTTTTTCACACTTACGACCATTGCAGCTTTCCCCCTGGTCACGTGATTAAAATTTGGGTGCTGGCCAATTGGTTCATATATATTTTATTTTTTATTTTATTTTAATCCCATTTATATCCCGCCCTTCTCCGAAGACTCAGGGCGGCTTACAATTTAAGCACAAACCAATTTATGAGGGTTGGAGGATTATGGGGCCCTGGGTTCACCTTTTCTGACAAGCAAAGTCCGTGGGGGAGCCAGATTCACTTCACCGCCATGTCTCTAACTTAATAACTGCAGGGATTCACCTAACACATGTGGCAAGAAAATGGGGCAACACTCACTTAAGAATTGTCTCACCTAGCAACAAAACCTCTGGGCTCAGTTATAGTCATAAGTCGGGGACTACCTGTACATTAAGATTTCACCTAGAATAGCAAGACATAATTTATTTATTTTTATTTATTTTATTACATTTATATACCGCCCTTTCCCGAAGGACTCAGGGCGGTTTACAGGGTGATTAAAAAACAAAGATACAAAAGTTAAAAACAGATTTAAAAAAAATTATATTCATCCCTGCATAAGTAAAACCCCAGTTAAAATTAAGATTAAAGCTAAAATTAGAATTCTCAGCCTGGGCCAGAGAGCTCGAAGAGCCAGGTCTTCAGGCCCCGGCGGAATGAATGAAGGTCGGGGACAGTCCTAAGCTCCATGGGTAGCTGGTTCCAAAGGGCAAGCGCACCCACTGAGAAGGCCCTATCCCTGGGTGTCGTCCGCCGGCAATCTCTTACCGGTGGCACCCTGAGCAGACCCTCCCTGTGGGAGCGCACTGGACGAAGGGAGCTTGATGCCGGCAGCAGGTGTTCCCTCAGATATCCCGGACCCAAGCCATTTAGGGCTTTATAGGTCATCACCAGCACCTTGAATCTCACCCGGAGGGCAACCGGGAGCCAATGCAGCTTGCGGAGTACAGGTGTTACATGGGAGTATCGGGAAACCCCCATCACAACTCGCCCAGCCGCATTCTGCACCAGCTGAAGCCTCCGAGTGGTCCTCAAGGGCAGCCCCATGTAGAGAGCGTTGCAGTAGTCTAAACGGGAGGTCACGAGCGCATGAGTGACTGTGCGTAGGGCATCTCGGTCCAGATAGGGTCGCAACTGGCGCACCAGGCGAACCTGGGCAAAAGCCCCCCTGGTCACGGCTCCTATATGGTCTTCAAAATTGAGTCGTGAATCCAGGAGGACGCCCAGGTTGCGAGCCCTATCAACAGGGGGGTAACACCTCACCCCCCCCATCGTTAAAGATGGAATAGTCTGGTTGACCCGAGATGCCGATATGCACAGCCACTCATTTATAATGAAGTATAAATTTTAAAAAGATGTATGTTCAAAGACCAATGTCTGGGCCATTTAACCATTGAAGCGCAGCATTGTTTATATGGAAAAAACACAGATCTTAGACCGGTATATGCCCACAGCTTGCTGCCAGTCACAATGTGATCTAGAGCAGGGGTCCCCAACCCCCGGTCCGTGGACCAGTACCGGGCTATGGCATGCCAGCAACCGGTCCACACAAACAAGCAAAGCCCCATCCGTGGGATGCAGGCAGCACACAAAAGTATGCACCCTCTGGTCCGTGGAAAAACCTCTCTCCACGGAACCGGTCTCTGGTACCCAAAAGGTTGGGGACCTCTGATCTAGAGTTTGACGTGGGACCCCACAATCACACTAAGGGGAGGACACTAGGCCACATTTATACAGAGAGTCCCAGCCATGTGAGGTGTGAATCCTGTTCAGGATTATCCATGGTTGTCGTGGCAGTTCAAAGCCTTGCTCCTTTTTTTTATGGAGTCCTTTATGTGTCTTCCTATGTCTGGGCGTTCAGTGTCCCATTTGGCTTTCCAATCGGAATCGATGTTACAGTTGTTGGGCAGATGTTGTGCAAATGCCAAGGAAGGCTTTCTGGATTTGAGTCTTCCAGCTGAGAACAGAACAGTTGGAAGGGACTTTGGAGGTCTTCTAGTCCAACCCCCTGCTCAGGCTGGAAACCCTATACCATTTCAAACAAATGGTTGTCCGGTTTCTTCTTAAAAACCTCCAGTGTTGGAGCATTCACAACTTCTGGAGGCAGGTTGTTCCACTGACTGATTGTTCTAACTGTCAGGAAATTTCTCCTTAGTTCTAGGCTGCTTCTCTCTTTGGTTAGTTTCCATCCGTTGCTTCTTGTCCTGCCCTCAGGTGCTTTGGAGAATAGCTTGACTCTCCTTTGTGGCAATCCCTGAGATATTGGAACACTGCTATCATGTCACTCCTAATGCTTCTTTTCATTAAACTAGACATACCCAATTCCAGCAACCGTTCTTTATATGTTTAGAGTTATATAAGTTCTAGGTTGCTTCTTTCCTTGATTAATTTTGATGCATTGTTTCTTGTCCTGCCCATCGCCCGGTGCGCTCACACAGAGAGGGCCTCCTCAGGGTGCTGTCGGCCAGACAATGTCGGCTGGCGACCCCCAGGGGGAGGGCCTTCTCTGTGTGAGTGCCAGCCCTATGGAATCAACTCCCCCTTGAGCTTTGGATGGCCCCGGACCTCCGGTCCTTTCGCCGCGACCTCAAGACGTTCTTTTTCCATCAAGCTGACCTGGATTGATGATGGGTTTTTAAAAGTCTTAATTTTAACTGTATAATTAATATTTGGGGCTGTTATTTAATTTTTTTTAACTTTTGTACTGTTGGTTTTTATTGTTGTTAGCCGCCCTGAGTCCTCTGGGAGATAGGGCGGCATATAAGTCCCATAATAAATAAATAAAAAAAAATAAGTGTGGAAGCTCAGCATGCAGCAGTAGGAGTGAGTTGTTCATAATTTTTCTCAATTGTCTCACTACTGCATTGTGCCTGGTGATGCTGTATGGCTCAGAACAGGAAGCCAGCACTTCGGAGTGATTTTAATACTGCCTTATCTAATAAATAACAATAAAAGTAATCATACATGTCATAACGGCAGCAAGAATTTTGTTTGCTTCAAACTGGAAAGTAGCTGAGGCTCCTAGTGGAGATGCACTAATGAGGAAAATCTTGTATTGCGCAGAACTGGACAAAATGACAAAAGAACTAAAAGATCAGGATGAAACAGAATATTGCATAGTATGGAATAAATTTTACAAATGGAGGGAAAAAAGAAGGAAGTCGATAGAAAAGATATAAGTAGGAAAACGTTAACTGGGAATGTATAGTAAAGGTAAAGTGCCGTGTAACAGAGTGAGCGCCTGTTACTCGTCCCAGCTTCTGCCAAGCTAGTAGTTCGAAAGCACGTAAAAATGCAAGTAGAAAAATAGGGACCACTACGGTGGGAAGGTAACAGCGTTCCGTGCGCCTTTGGCATCTAGTCATGCCGGCCATACGACCACGGAGACGTCCTCGGACAAGCGCTGGCTCTTCAGCTTTGAAACGGAGATGAGCACCGGCCCCTAGAGTCGGCAACGACTAGCACGCATGTGCGGGGGAACCTTTACCTAGCATGATCTATGATCCCATTCATACTGATAGCCAAATCTGGCCTTCGGTTTTGCCTCGGTTTACCTTCCCAATAAGCAACCTAGTTGGAAGATCATTTAAAAGCAGTTTATTAAATAGGGTATCCTTATAAAGTGGGATCTCCTGATGAAAAGGGAGAGCCTTGAGACCCATCTGACTTTTTTTTTATATAGCTAACACAACAAAGAAAAATGAATGAGAAAAGCTGCTTGGACAAGATAAGTGTAACACCTCCTCGCATAGTAAATCAACTACAAAGCCTGTTTGAAGTTAGATAACCAGATGCCAGTTGACACTAAGAAACATTTCCTTATCAGGAGATCCTTCTGTAGTTTATCTTTTCAGTGTAGGAATGTGCAGCGACAGTTTTCCTACATTCCAGTCTGTAATGAACTTGAACATAATTTCAAAAGAGAGAAAAATAAGTCAAATTAAAATACAAAGTAACTATGTTAAGTTGCAAAAATCCATGTCATGTGCCCCTTAATACACAAACTTTTTCACCACAAATCTCTTCCCATAAATCACAGGTACATTTCCTTCCTAATTAATCAATGGAACAATTTGGCTCCAAATGTTTAATGATGAGAAGGACGAGGGGTGACAAGACAGCAGTGTTCCACTATCTCAGGGTTTGCCCCAAAGAAGAGGGAGTCAAGCTGTTCTCCAAAGCACCCGAAGGCATGACAAGAAGCAACGGGTGGAAACCAATCAAAATGAGAAGCAGCCTAGAGCTAAGGAGAAATTTCCTGACAATTAGAACAATTAATCAGTGGAACAACCTGCCTCCAGAAGTTGTAAATGCTCCAACACTGGAGGTTGTTTTGAGACTGGACAATCATTTGTCTGAAATGTATAGGGTTTCCTGCCTGAGCAGGGGGTCCCTTCCAACTCTATTGTTGTTATTGTTGTTATGTTGTGAATGCTCCAACACTGGAAGTTATAAAGAAGAGATTGGACAACTATTTATTTATTTATTTATTTATTTATTTATTTATTTATTTATTTATTTATTTATTTATGTATTTATTTATTTGTCTGAAATGGTCAGTGCTTTTTTTGTAAAAGAAAAAGGTGCCAGAACTCGCACATGTCATACAACCCCCTTTGCCTACCCTACAAGGTTCCATCCGGAAAAGGTGCCGGAACTCCGTTCTGAGCGTTCTATGAGGAAAAAAAAGCCCTGGAAATGGTATAGGGTTTCCTCACTTTCCTGCCTGAGCAGGGGGTTGGACTAGAAGACCTCCAAGGTCCCTTCCAACTCTTGTCATTGTGTTATTCTGATTGAGAAAGCTTTTGTGGTTGCTGTGGCTCAACAAGGTCAGAGGGGTCAGCAACTGATCTCCTATTGACCAGGCAATAAAGATCCTCTTTCATCTTCACTGTAAGTAGTCAAATTTGAGCTGATCCCCAAACTCAGAGACCTGAAATCAGTCTGAACATTTGGCTGATTGTTGGTGAAAGGGGAAATAAAATTATTCTATTCTATTCTATTCTATTCTATTCTATTCTATTCTATTCTATTCTATTCTATTCTATTCTATTCTATTCTTTCAGAGAGTGACAGCCTTATTGATGGAAACCCTGTAGAATAAATTAGTTGAAAATGTCCCCTCTTCCAAAGATTATTCAAATGGTGCCTTTTTCTGCAGAAGGATCTCATCCTAAGCTAGTGAAAGCGCACAAGTAAACATTTTTACTTCCGGTTCTCCATTTGCACGTTACTAGACCTGGGTTGGAAACCGACAGGCATGCTGGGAGATATCAACGGTATCCCTTTAAAACAGGGGTCTTCAAACTGGGCCCTTTTAATGACTCGTGGACTTCAACTCCCAGAATTCCTCAGCCAGTTTGCCTAGCTCAGGGGTAGGCAACCTCGGCTCTTTTATGACTCATGGACTTCAACTCCCAGAATTCCTCAGCCAGTTTGCCTAGCTCAGGGGTAGGCAACCTCGGCTCTTTTATGACTCATGGACTTCAACTCCCAGAATTCCTGAGCCAGCATGGCTTAGCTTGGAAACTTAGCTTTTCCCTCAGCATGGCTGGCTCAGGAATTCTGGGAGTTGAAGTCCATGAGTCATAAAAGAGCCGAGGTTCCCTACCCCTGTTGCTGGCTCAGGAATTCTGGGAGTTGAAGTCCATGAGTCATAAAAGAGCCGAGGTTGCCTACCCCTGTTGCTGGCTCAGGAATTCTGGGAGTTGAAGTCCATGAGTCATAAAAGAGCCGAGGTTCCCTACCCCTGTTGCTGGCTCAGGAATTCTGGGAGTTGAAGTCCATGAGTCATAAAAGAGCCGAGGTTGCCTACCCTTGTTGCTGGCTCAGGAATTCTGGGAGTTGAAGTCCATGAGTCATAAAAGAGCCGAGGTTGCCTACCCCTGTTGCTGGCTCAGGAATTCTGGGAGTTGAAGTCCATGAGTCATAAAAGAGCCGAGGTTGCCTACCCCTGTTGCTGGCTCAGGAATTCTGGGAGTTGAAGTCCATGAGTCATAAAAGAGCCGAGGTTCCCTACCCCTGTTGCTGGCTCAGGAATTCTGGGAGTTGAAGTCCATGAGTCATAAAAGAGCCGAGGTTGCCTACCCCTGGCCTAGCTGAAGAATTCTAGGAGTTGAAGTCCATGAGTCATAAAAGGGCCGAGTTTGAAGAACCCTGCTTTAAAACACGTCATTTCTTATCTTCCCCTCTATTATGATCTTCTGATTTCTTGTCTTTGCCGGCTCAGTCCTGAGCGACGCGTCACCTTCCCCCTTTTTCCAGCCACGCTGTCGCCCCGCACATGGCGGCCTTTACAAACAACACCGGAAGTGAAGGCCTCTCTCTCTCTCTCTCTCTCTCTCTCTCTCTCTTCCTCAGGGCTCCCTAAGGACAAGGAGGAGAGTCGGAGCGCGCGGCTCCACCCCAGTGCGCGAATGGTTCAACCCCGCCCCCCTCCCCCCGCACCGCCACCTTACGCTTTAAACCGGCGTCTGCGCGCTGAAGCTGAGCAAAACCCCGCCCCCCCCGCCCCGGGAAACGAGAGTGGGCGGAGTTGGCTTCGCAACGGAAACGATGATTGGCCCCGAGAGGGAGGAAAGGGGCGCGGACAGTGGGAAAGGGGGCGTGCCTTAGAGCGAGAGAGAGAGAGAAAGGAGGCGAGTCCGCGCGCGGGCTTGTCAGTCTGCGTTGGGCAGCGGCAGGGGGCGGAGGCTGCGGCAGCAGCGGCAGCAGCAGCAGCAGCGAAAGCGGCGACAGCGCCCGGCGGTGGAGGAGCTGTCGCCGCCGCCGCCGCACCCCTCGCGGCTTCCTTTCCCCCGGCTCCGAGCGGCGGCCGCTGCCGCCGCCACCACCACCGCCGCCACGCTGAGCTCCTCTCCTGGAGCCCCTCCGCCGCAGCAGCGCAGGTGAGGCTGCATGGAGGGCTGCAGGCTCGGCCCGGCTTCCCACCCCACCTCCTCCATCCCCTCCCGCGGTCGGCCTGAGTTACCAGGCCCCGGGCTTTTGGAGAGGCCGAGCAAGTGGCAAAAGCCATCGGGCTCCTCGGTGAATGGGAAGGTGGAGCTCCTCTTTCTCTGCAGAGGGGGATCTACCTGGTGCAGGTAGAAGGGCGCCTCGGGGCTGGCAAGGGAGGATGGGAGCTGTAGTCCCTCTGGGGCCGGTGATGGGCAGGTGCATCAGCTCGATCGGGGACGGTGGTGGTGGGGGAGGCAGAGTTTGCAAAGGCTGGGCCCAAAGGAAGGATGTCTCTTAAGGCTCCTCTGCCATCCTTCCCAGGTAGGTAAAATGAGGAGCCAGATTGTTGGGGGGCAATTAAGCTGACTTTGTAATAATGCCGCTTGGGTGTGTGTGTGTGTGTGTGTGTGTGTGTGAAAGCCCTAACAAGCAGGCATATACATAGAAGGAAGGCTACCGCTAAGTTTGTAAGCCGCCCTGAGTCTTCGGAGAAGGGCGGGATATAAATGGGATTTAAATAAAATTATATATATATATATATATATATATATATATATATATATATATATATATATATATATATATATATATATATGTAGGTATATTAAATACGTCAGATTATCCTTCAAAGGTGAGCCTTTGGAGCCTTGGTGGAGCAGTGGGCTAATGCCTCCTTAAGTAACACCAGCTGCCTGCAATTAGTGCAGGTTCGAGTCCCACCAGGCTCAAGGTTGACTCAGCCTTCCATCCTTCCGAGGTAGGTAAAATGAGGACCCAGATTGTTGGGGGGCAATTAAGCTGACTTTGTAATAATGCCGCTTGGGGGTGTGTGTGAAAGCCCTAATAAGCAGGCATATACACAGAATGAAGGCTACCGCTAAGCTTGTAAGCCGCCCTGAGTCTTCGGAGAAGGGTGGGATATAAATGGAATTAAAATAAAATAAATAAATAAATAAATAATAGCAGGGAGGGGGAGGAGGGTCTCTGCTAAGGTCTGGCTAAAGAGCAATATTGCTTTTCTCTCTCTTGTTTCTCCAGGACATGGTTAAGTGAGAACTTAAGGTCCCCTTCTCTGCTTTTCCAAAGGGCAACTAAAGAAATCGGGGGTTTTTTAGGGGGTCCATGGGGCTGTCCAAAGCAAGGAGGGGAATAGCGTGGGGCGTCTAGGGCAGGCAACCTCGGCTCTTTTATGACTCATGGACTTCAACTCCCAGAATTCCTGAGCCAGCCATGGAAGTAGGAGTGCAGGAGGAGAAGATGGGGAAAGAGAGAATGAGGGCCACAAAGAGGGGAGTGGTTGAGCCAAGGGATTAGAGGGAGGCGAGTTTTGCATCAGAGTAAAGAATGACACCAAAGGGATGGCTTTGTGACCAAAAAAAAGGGAGGGGGATTCAAATTGGGAAGAGGGAGGCTGCTGGAGAAGGAGATTGACGTTAAAGTGGATGTTTTTGTTCAAAACTGAATAAAAGGAAATCGGAACAAAGAATAAATCTGGGATCCCTTGGCTATGCTGGAACTGCGGCTCCCAGAATCCCCTGCTCTTGCTGGCTAAGAATTCTGGGGTAGCGCTGATGAGCATGATGGAGAGCAAGGTTTAAATGAGAATATGTAGGTGGGTTTTGCCAACTTGGGCTTTCCCCCCCCCCCAAAAAAAAAATCTCTTATCATTGAGATTGGAAACCTTTCTGTTTTCTTCTGGAAGGGTTTACAGTGGCGTTTCTCAACCTTAGCAGCTTTTAAGATGAGTGGACTTCCAACTCCCCGAATTCCCTAACCAGATAGGTTGCGACAACTTTCCAAAGATGGTTTCATTTCGTTCAGTTGTTGATATGGAATAACGAAATGCTGTAGCCTGAAAATCGCATCATTTAAAACAGTTTTTTTTCTTAAGCTTTAGCCTTATGTCTTGATGTAAACTGCAGAGAGTAGATTGTTGGAAGGGTTTGGTCGGGTAAATCTGTAGACAACTATTTATATTCAGGTCAAGATGTTCCTCAGGAAAGATCCAAAGGAGGTTAAGCAATGGCTTCCAATTTTATTTCCTTTCCTGAGGCAGGAATTGTAATTCCACTTTGTATTCCATCCAAATGTCTTGCATGGATAGATGTTTGTTTATTAAATATCTGCTGATCTCACGGATGTGACTCTGGGTGGTGTACAGTAGAAACAAAACAACTAAGAACAAAGCCTTAAAACCATTAATCTATTAAAAACATAAATATAAATAAAACTACTGGAGTTGGGTGAAATGAAATGTATGTGGAAATAAAATCTAGGCCTGTGACTACAGTTGCACTTGAGTGTCAAGGAATCAATAAAACAGTTGGAAATGACCGGGTCCTCAAGAAATCAGATGTTCTCAAAGATATTTTCAGGTTAGTGTTACTCATGAAAGAAAGTGCAAAAATCATCCCACAAGCCTCCCTTGTTCACATAATGTCAGCGTTAAGTCTTCTTTACTTCCTCTTTTACCACTTCAGGTGTTAGAATAGAATAACAGTTGGAATGGACCTTGTAGGTCATGGGTGTCAAACTTGACGTATCATGACGTTTTTTGCCTTTGCGGAGCCGGGGTGAACGTGGTCTGCAAATGATGAATCCGGACCGTGGGCTGCCAGTTTTTACACCCCTGTTGTCGGTCATCTAGTCCAACCTCCCCACCCAAGCAGGAGACCATGCACCATTTCTGACAACTTCTTGAAAGCCCTCTGTGATGAAGCTCCTACAACTTCTGAAGGCAAAGTGTTCCGTTGGTTGATTGTTCTCACTGTCAGAAATTTTCTCCTTATTTCTAGGTTGTATCTCTCATTGATCCATTATTTTCATCCATTATTCCATGTCTGGCCTTCGGGTGCTTTGGAAAATAGGTTAATCCTCTCCTGTCTTTGAGACCCACCCCCCAAATATAGGAACACTGCTATCATGTCTCTCCGGTCTTTTTCTTCACTAGACTAGCCATGCCCACTTCCTGTAACCATTCTTGATATGTTTTAGTCTCCAGTTCCCTGATCATCTTTATTGCTCTTCTCCGTACTTTTCTAGAGTCTCAACATCCATTTTTTATAGCGTGTTGACCAAAATTGGTTGCAGTATTCTAGGTATGGTCTTACTGAGACTTTATAGAGTGGTATTAGTACCTCAAGGGCCACGGTGGTTCAGTGGGTCAGGACGCTGAGCTTGTCGATCTGAAGGTCGGCAGTTTGGCGGGTCGAATCCCGAGTGCCACGTAGCAGAGTGAGCGCCTGTTACTCGTCCCAGCTTCTGCCAACCTAGCAGTTCGAAAGCACGTAAAAAATGCAAGTAGAACAATAGGGACCACTACGGTGGGAAGGTAACAGCGTTCCGTGCGCCTTTGGCGTCTAGTCATGCCGGCCACATGACCACGGAGACGTCCTCGGACAAGCGCTGGCTCTTCGGCTTTGAAACGGAGATGAGCACCGGCCCCTAGAGTCGGAAACGGCTAGCACGCATGTGCGGGGGATCCTTTACCTTTACCTTTTATTAGTACCTCACACGATTTTAGGGAGTTAAGTCTTTAACAATGTTTAATATCAGTCATATTTATTACATTCCAGCATTGCATTCTTACAGTTTCCACGTTAGCTTCCGTATAATATGAATTTTGCTTAGACGTTCTTTCAAAACAAAGATTAGGACCACATCTCTCTGTTAGCAGTGGAATTGCTGTCTTTTTAATTCTGCCCTGGGAAAGATAGTGAACAAAAACACCCACAAAGAGGGAAGAAGGTGTGTGTGGGGGGGAAAGGCTGATATTGAAGCTGACGGAGTTTGCATCTAGTTACCAACTTGTTGGAATGTGGGAGTAATCTGTAGACGTTCAGATTAGGTTCCGTCAGGTTTCAGGTTGCCTAGCAGTTTCACCAGAGAGTTTCTAAGGAACAACTACTGTAGTTTAATCCTCAATTCCTGAAAGTAAATAGTTGCTTTCTAGCCACTGTACATGTAGATTTGCTTTATTTATTTATTTATTTATTACCTGTACAGGTACTGTAGTCCTTGAGTTAATTGCCCTGTACACCGCCCCAGAGTCCCTTGGGAGAGGGGCGGTATATAAATCCAAATAATAAATAAATAAACAACCACAATCGAACACAAATTTTCCGTAGCTAAGCAAGACAAGAGAGCTTTGCCCCATTTCGTAACTTTTCTCGCCACCGTTGTTAACTGAACCATGCGGTCAAGTTAGTCACACGGTGGTTGAGTGAATCTGGCTTCCCCGTTGACTTTTGTTTGTCAGGTCACAAAAGGGAATCACACGACACCCGGGATCTGCAACCATCACAAATACGTGCCGGTTGCCGAGCATCCGAATTTTGATCGCGGGGATGCCGCGATGGTTGCCAGTGTGAAAAACTGTCATTAATTTTTTTTTCCAGTACTATTGTAACTTCAAACAAATGGTTATAAGTCAGGGGCCACCTCTGCATCCTACTTTTCCTTCAAAGGGATCCGCAGAACTCTGCCTCTCGTTGTCATATTATCTTCCCAGCAGCCTTAGGAAGTGGACCCAGAGGAAAGGGTTATGGCTGGGGAAGGATTTGAACCCAGGCCTCAACCTGGTTAAACCCACTAACTATTCCATTAGGATCTCCGCTGGTGGAGAAAAAGAGTCTCCCACTTCTATTGGGAACCCTGTCTGCCTGCCTACCTGCTTTGAAATTTATTTATTTTGGGACTTATATGCCGCCCTATCTCCCGAAGGACTCAGGGCGGCTAACAACAATAAAAACAACAATACAAAAGTTAAAAGAAAATCCTTACCATTCAAAGTGCCTTGGTGGAGCAGTGGGCTAATGCCTCCTTAAGTGACACCAGCTGCCTGCAATTAGTGCAGGTTCGAGTCCCACCAGGCTCAAGGTTGACTCAGCCTTCCATCCTTCCGAGGTAGGTAAAATGAGGACCCAGATTGTTGGGGGCAATAAGCTGACTTTGTAATAATGCCGCTTGGGGGCGGGGCCCCGAAAGCCCTAGTAATAAGCAGGCATATACATAGAATGAAGGCTATTGCTAAGCACATTGATTTGTGCTTTAAATTGTAAGCCGCCCTGAGTCTTCGGAGAAGGGCGGGATATAAATGGGATTAAAAAAAAGTGTGCATTGGAAGCAGAAGGAAAATGGCGAGCTCTCTTGAAGACGAAGGTTTATAGATCCACCGTTAGTCATTGGAGAAACAGAAGTGGAGCTGATTGCTCCAGAGTAGACACCGGTGAGGTTCTTTTGCCTTGCAAAGAAGCACAGGTAATCCTCGTCTTACAACCCACAATCGAGGCCCAAAATTCCGTTGCCAAGCGAGGCGTCTGTTAAGTGAATTTTTGCCCCGTTTTATAACCTTCCTTGCCACAGAGGTTAAGCAAACCACCGCAGTTAAGTTAGTAACACAGTGGTTCAGTGACTCTGGCTTCCCCATTGACTTTGCAAGTCAGAAGTTCACAAAAGGGGATCACGTCTCACAAACACACATACACACACACACACCCCCAGGACACTGCAACCACACACACACACACACACACACTCAGGACACTGCAACCGTCATAAGTATGAGTCAGTTGCCAAGTGTTAAGAATTTTGATCACAGGACCAAGGTGGTCGTGTGAAAAACGGTCACGAGTCATTTCCCCCCCCCCACCTCCAGTCCCGCTGTCACTTTGAACAGTCACTAAATGAAATGTTGTGAGTCAAGGACTACCTGCACCATGAGGCTCAAAAAATGGCCCCTAATCCTCTTCGGGGTCTGTCTATTCCTGCTGGTCAGGAGTTACGCTGCAAGCTTTTTTGTTCAGCTGCATTCTTCTCCCATCTCTTGGTTTCCTTCCCGGCTCCTTTTGTGCCTGGGGGACAGAGGACAGGCAGAAACGAGGGAGAAGTTCAGACTGGAAATGTGCCAGCTTAGTCTAGTGGGTGACTGGAGGCGGAGGACTTCTCCCTTGAGGTACGGCAATGGAAAAACAAGTGAAAGAACATCCCTCAGCCAGGAGGAGAAGGGAAAGGCGAAGTCTGCACACAGGATGGGGTCGAGAGACTGTGGTCGTTTAAGTAGACTTCTCTAGCCTTGGTGTGTGTATCTCCAGAGGTTTGGAGATAGGAGATCGAGAAAATTACAACCGTCTGCATCTCAAGGAGCTGCATTCCATGGGTGTGTCGTTTGGGCATAGAATTAGCAAGGTGTTGTCGGCGAGACAGGTGGCAACCTTGACACCTGTCGTTGAAGATTCTCAAGTCATCCGGGTCGCGGTTGTCCCAAAGGTGCTTTTTCAGGAGACAACTGGACTTTCTTGTTTTCCTTTGAAGATACTCCGCTTCTCGTCCAAGAAGCTTCTTCAGCTCTGATCGAATGGTGGGGATCCTTCCATTCCTCACCATCCTTCCATTTCCCACCATCCAGTCAGAGCTGAAGAATGAAAAGTGAAGTGGCTTCAAAGAAAAACAGAGTCCAGTTGCCTCCTGAAAAAGCACCTTTGGGACTTGACGTGTGTCCTTGAATTTTCCCTTTAGGTCATGGCAGCTTAATGAAGTCTTCTGTGTGGTGCTTTCCCGAGGTGGAACAGCCATCCATCTTTGGGCAGGCAACTTAAGCTGTAAATCTGTTTTCTTAGACCTTGGATTGGCCAACTATCTAAGCCAGAGGTGTCCAATCTTGGCCACTTTAAGACTTGTGGTTTTCAATTGTTAGCACTCCCCAGCCAGCCGTGCCGGCAGAGGAATTCTGGGAGTTGAAGTCCATGGGTCTTAAAGTGGCCAAGGTTGGACCATCCTGATTTAACCATTGGCTGTGCCCTGCACACCAAAGCCTAGGGCTTGATCTGCATCAAGTGGTCTTCTCTCCAAAAACAATGATACACTTTTCCTAGTTACTTTCCTTTTTCTGTATCTTAGGTAAGGTAAAGGTTCCCCTGCACATGTGTGCTAGTCGTTCCCGACTCTAGGGGCCGGTGCTCATCTCCGTTTCAAAGCCGAAGAGCCAGCACTTGTCCAAGGACGTCTCCGTGGTCATGCGGCTGGCATGACTAGACACCAAAGGCTCACGGAACGCTGTTACCTGCTAGGTTGGCAGAAGCTGGGACGAGTAACAGGCACTCACACTGTTATGTGGCACTCGGGATTCGACCCGCCAAACTGCCGACCTTCTGATTGACAAGCTCAGCGTCCTAACCCACTGAGCCACCGTGTCCCTTTTCTGTATATTGAACAGCCATTATATTGGCTGTTCACAAAGATAGCAAGATAACAGTTTTGACGATGAGGAGAAACAAGAATCAGCAACTGGTTTAGTAGTAAATTTCGGGAAGATTTCTGATTGAACTGGTAGAGCTGGATCAAGGAGGACACAACTGAGAAGATCTACCCGTGGATAATCAGAGTAACTTCATCTTTCCTGACTTGATATATGGGTTAATAATAGGTTCCATCCATTCAAACTGGGAGTACCATAATTTCATTCCTGTCCACTTCTAGGATGCAATGATGCAGAAATCTGGAATAGATCATAATCACTTAACTGAAGACAAGGAGAACCCCTTTGACTACAGCAGGGGTCTTCAAACTTGGCCCTTTTATGACTTGTGGACTTCAACTCCCACAATTCCTCAGCCAGCATGCCTGGCTGAGGAATTCTGGGAGTTGAAGTCCACAAGTCATAAAAGGGCCAAGTTTGAAGACCCCTGGACTACAGTTTCTGGGCAAGACATCTCGATCGCTGATTCTCAACCAGGGCAACTTTTAAGAGGTGCAGTCTCCCAACTCCTAGAATACCCCAGCTGCCGGTAGTATGGTTGAATTCTGGGATACTGTATTTGGAGCCACCTCTGTTCCACCTGCTGAAGTAACTCGGATTGTAGTTTGTAGCTTGGTTTTGAGAATGTTCATTTCAGGCTCGAGAGAATTTCCTTCCTTAAAACGTCTTGACTGGTCCTAAGGTTTTGCATCGAAGATTTTGCCTTTGCGGGGATGGAAACCAAAGGGTTGGGTGGAGTTTCCTCTTGAGGTAACTTTGGGGTCTTCTTCCCCCAACGGAAGGATGTGTGCCACGGCTATTGTTCCTCCATGTCGTCTCCCACAGCATGAGGCCAACGCAAGGAGGAAACACCCGGAGTTGCATTCACACCACAACGGCGGGGTGCACAAGCCTGTCATAGAATATTACACAGGTAGTTCTCGACTTGCAACCGTTCATTCAGTGACTGTTCAAAAGTTACAAATGGCAGTGCAAAAAAAGTGGCTAATGACATTTTTCTTTTTTTTTTACATTCACAACCGCTGCAGCATCCCCGTGGTCATGTGATCTAAATTTGGGCTCTTGGCAACTGGCATGTGTTTATGACTGTTGTGGTATCCCGGGTCATTTGATCGCCTTTTGCAACCTTTTGACCAGCAAAGTCAATGGGGAATATTATTCACTTAGCCCCCATGTTACTGTACTAACTTAAGAACTACAGGGGTTCACTTAACAACAGTGGCAAGAAAGGTGATAAATGGGATGAAATTCACTTAACGGTTGTCTTAGCAACGGAAAGTTTGGGCTCAATTGCGGTCATAAATGGAGGACTACGAGTAGAAGAGAGAAGAGAGAAGAGAAGCTTGGAGATCTTCTAGTCCAGGGGTAGGCAACCTTGGCTCTTTTATGACTCATGGACTTCAACTCCCAGAATTCCTGAGCCAGCATGGCTTAGCTTGGAAACTTAGCTTTTCCCTCAGCATGGCTGGCTCAGGAATTCTGGGAGTTGAAGTCCATGAGTCATAAAAGAGCCAAGGTTGCCTACCTCTGTTCTAGTCCAGCCCCCTGCTCAAGTAGGAGAACTGTCCTATAACATTTCAGGTAAATGACTGCCTAGTTTCTTCTTAAAAACCTCCAGTGATGGAGTGGCCACGATTTCTGGTGGCAAGCTGTTCCACTGGTTAATTGTCCTCACTGTCAGGAAGTTTCTCCTTAACTCCAGGTTGCTTTTTTTCTTTTTTTAGTTTCCATCCATTGTTTCTTGTCTGGCCCTCTGGTGCTTTGGAGAATAGTTTGACCCCCTCTTCTTTGTGGCAGCCCCTCAAATACTGGATTACTTCTATCATGTCACCTCCCATTTCTTCTTTCCTTTAGACTAGCCAAGGGCTAGGCAACCTGAGCTCTTTTTTATGACAGTTGCTTTTTTATGACTCGTGGACTTCAACACCCAGAATTCCTGAGCCAGCCATGCTGAGGGGAAAGGGAGAGGTTTCCAAGCTGAGCCATGGTGGCTCAGGAATTCTGGGAGTTGAAGTCCACGAGTCGTAAAAGAGCCAAGGTTGCCTACCCCTGGACTAGCCAAACCCAAGTTCTTCATACATTTTAATCTCCAGGCCTTTGATCATCTTAGCTGCTCTTATCCGAACTTTTTCCAGAGTCTCAACGTCTTTTTTTGTAGTATGGTGACCAAAATTGGTTGCAATGTTCCAGGTGTGGTCCAAGTTCGGTTTTGCTTTGTTTTCATGAGGTTTGGATGAAGGCAACAGAAGTCCACTTCTACCCCATTACACACAGGATGGATATGTAACCACACAGCACAGAGCCTGACTCACAGGAGAGCAGCTCACAGGAAATCTGTTTTGTGCCCTAGAGTGTGCAACCCATTCTATTTTTAGTGTTCAACATCCATTGTCTTGAAGCCACTTTAGAAATAGTTAATAATTAATTTCACATTAACCAGATTAAATACTTCATTTAACGTTCACGGCAATTTTATTTAGCATTACAGTTAAAAAGATGAGAAGGAATACAGACTAAAAATAAACAAATAAAGAAGAGAAACCAAAACCTAGAAAGTGCAGCAAGGGTTTGGATATTCCACGCACACCCCCTCCCACACGCATGCACACAAATGTGACTTCAACTCCCAGAATTCCTCTGCCAGTTGCTGAGAATTCTGGGAGTTTGAAGCCACATGCCCGGCCGGATCCAGCCTGCGGGAAATTTTCAACAGTTGCATGAATATGAATATCTTGTTTAGGAGCCAGTTTGCCCAAGGGCGTGAATGACCAGTTCGTGACACTGGAACTTCTGCTGGAGAATAGAATAGAACAGAGCCCCTTGCTCAAGCAGGAGAACCTATACCATTTCAGACAAGTGACTTCCTAGTCTCTTCCTAAAAACCTCCAGTGATGGAGCACCCACGATTTCTGGAGGCATGCTGTTCCACCGGTTAATTCACTGTTGGGCAGTTTTTCCTTAATTCCGGGGTGCTTCTCTGTTTGGTTGGTTTCCAACCATTGGAGGGAATACTTCAGGTGTGCTGTCCGTTCATCTGCAGGGAAGAAAGATGCTAGGGCCTTCCACCCATAAGCAGCATGACTACTTGGATGAGAATAATGAGGAGATACAGGTTCGACTTCATCAGGCCCATCAGAATGACTTCTCATCAGCTGCCAAGAAACATGCCTTTATCAGAGCTCACAGGACAGTCCAGAATAAACTGTGTAATGCAAGATGCCTGGCCAAACACCAAGCCAGATAAAGTACTGGGAGACACAGACAGAAGGAACTTGAAAGAGTTCTGGGAAGCCCTCAATGCTCTCTGTGGACCTCAATCTTTTGGGAGTCGCCCCCTCCCATGTACAGATGACAAGACTAATTACAGAGAAAGCTCAGATCCTTCAGAGATGGTCTGAACACTTTAAAGCCATCCTCAGCCAACCATCATCTATTAAGGATTTCCCTGGCTGACATCAACAACGCCATGGATGACTCTCCAGTAATAGCCATGGCTGATAGATATGTCGCCAAGTTAGATCTGCTGAGGGTAGAAAATCTAAATTAAATATTGTAGCATCTTTGGGAAGGTGGTTTACTGTAATCCTGGACATTTTCTGATTGGGATTGTCAGATCTTCCAAGAAACCTTAGCACTTGTGTCTGTCGCTGTGCAGACTGTTCCCAAGCCATTGTCTGATGTTACATGCGTAAGGTGCTTTTGGATGATTCAGAAGTTCATTCTGCATGTTGGTGTGTTAAAAGTTTAGCTCGCCATATTCTATCTTGATACAAAGCTGGCGGAAGTTGATGGAACTCAATTCTGCAGCTCATCTGGAATATAAAAAGATCTTTCCTCAACCTTGTATTCCTACGTTGAACAGAGAGTTGGACTTGATGGCCTCAATGACACTTTTAAGTGTGATTCCAAGGTTGAGTATTAGCTTTAATGTGTGTTCCCATCTATAGGTTGTCCAAATGGAAGGCTGAAGGAGTCATTCTTGTCCCAGTTTAGAGAAAAAAATCTGTCTTTGACCCTTATTCTACAATAAAGTACTGAAGGCAAGTGTGGATGAGGCTGGATTTGCACATTGTGTTAAGTTATCATACCATGAGTTTTGGTTTTGACATGAATCTGGCCTTTGTGGCTTGTAAATGGTGGTTTCAAGGCTTGTTTGCCCCTGACCATTCACCACTTATCGAAGAAAACCCACTTAAAGAAATTCTGGATAAGACAGAGAAGGTAAACCTTGCATGTAGGATTTCTGAAGAGGTGTTTTCATGTTTTTAATTGTCCTGGCTTGTTTTAGTCAACAACTCAAACTGGGATCTAAAAGTGGTTTTTGAACTCTGTTCCATGTGTATTCTGCCAGACATAGAATAGAGCCGACATAGAACAGGGTGACAGACCAAGCATCTTAACTCAAAGGAGGGGTGAATTTGGTCAGCTGTATACAACTGGTGTGTTGACTGTAGGCAGATTGCAAGGGTGTGATGGTATATCTGTTGCCAAGTGTTTTGAGGCATCACACTTGCTCCTGGGGAGGAAAGCTATGGCAAATCTAGACAGCATACTAAAAAGCAGAGACATCACCCTGTCAACAAAAGTGCGTATAGTCAAGGCTATGGTCTTCCCAGTTGCAATGTATGGCTGTGAAAGCTGGACCATAAGAAAGGCTGAGCGCCAAAGAATTGAGGCCTTTGAACTATGGTGCTGGAGAAGACTCCTGCGAGTCCCTTGGACTGCAAGGCGATCCAACCGGTCAGTCCTAGAGGAGATCAACCCTGACTGCTCTTTAGAAGGCCAGATCCTGAAGCTAAAACTCAAATACTTTGGCCACCTAATGAGAAGGAAGGACTCACTGGAGAAGAGCCTAATGGTGGGAAAGATTGAGGGCAATAGAAGAAGGGGACGGCAGAGAATGAGGTGGCTGGATGGAGTCACTGAAACAGGAGGCGTGAGCTTAAATGGACTCCAGAATATGGTAGAGGACAGGAAGGCCTGGAGGAACGTCATCCATGGGGTCGCAATGGGTCGGATACGACTTCGCAACTAACAACAACATATTTATTCCCTGCCTTTTCCCTCACTTGCTTCTGAATGCTCTGTGTATTTCAACTCAAATGGGAAAGGCTGGCTACCAATGATTATGAAAATAAAAGCTGCTTTTAGTAACTGCACGTGCCTGAGTCTGCGAGACCCACAGAGGCCAATTAAATGCTCCTGATGTTGCAAGGCTCTTGAGAAGCCAGAGGGAACAATCATAAATGAAATCCCGGAAAACAATCTCTGAGCTTCAGTCCTTCCTTTATTCCAGCCCTAAAAATATGTAGTCTAAATCTTGCTTCTTTTTGCAAGCCCACAAGGATTGCTACAATCCCCTCGCTAGAGCCCCTTGCTACAATCCACCCAAGCACATTTGTGCGTGCGACTTCGAATCAGTCACAACTCCTGGCAACTGCCCCGCAGTTCTCTTGGCAAGATTTCAGAAGTGGTCTGCGATTGCCTCCTTCCATAAGGTTGGGTTGGCAACAACGCAATGTGGTTTGCAAATGGAGTGGCTAATCCGTTACCTTACCTCTTGGTCTGTTGTATGAATCAGAGACCGTTTTGTGGTTTGCTTTGACTTCGCCAAATTGTGTAAACCCAGCCATTGAGGTTTTTTGCAGCATCAGTTGTGGCTCAGTGCTTTGTGAGAACACAGACGTTGTGGCTCACTAGTCATAGTTTATGTCGTTCTGTAAACACAGCCTTAGTTGAGTATATCTGGAGCGCACTGACCAGCATCTTATTGGGTAGCAGTAAGCGCTATAAAAGGGACGCGGTGGCTCAGTGGGTTAGGACGCTGAGCTTGTCGATCAGAAGGTCGGCAGTTTGGCGGGTCGAATCCCGAGTGCCGCGTAACGAGTGAGTGCCTGTTACTCGTCCCAGCTTCTGCCAACCTAGCAGTTGGAAAGCACATAAAAAAATGCAAATAGAAAAATAGGGACCACTACGGTGGGAAGGTAACAGCGTTCCGCGCGCCTTTGGCATCTAGTCATGCCGGCCACATGACCACGGAGACGTCCTCAGATAAGCGCTGGCTCTTCGGCTTTGAAACGGAGATGAGCACCGGCCCCTAGAGTCGGAAACGACTAGCACGCATGTGCGGGGGAACCTTTACCTTTACTTTTAAGCTCTATAAAACCTCTTGAGAGGTTTTCTTTTTTCCCCCTGTCCTGCTTTTGTGAACAACTTTTACTTACCGGTAGTATCTTTGATTTCTTATTATACTGTTTACCCATAAAGAACACCAGATTATTTTTCCCCCCAAAATAATTTGCTGTCAAAACAGGGAGACTTATCTTAGATGAACTGAGAATATGATAAAAGTGTCAGATAAGGGTTTTTTTCTCATAGATAGATAGATAGATAGATAGATAGATAGATAGATAGATAGATATAGATATAGATATAGATATAGATATAGATATAGATATAGATATAGATATAGATATAGATATAGATATAGATATAGATATAGATATAGATATTTTATTTATTTTTATTTTAATCCTATTTATATCCCGCCCTTCTCCAAAGACTCAGGGCGGCTTACAATTTAAGCACAAACCAATGTGCTTAGCAATAGCCCTCATTCTATGTATATGCCTGCTTATTAGGGCTTTCGCCCCCCCCCCCAAGCGGCATTATTACAAAGTCAGCTTATTGCCCCCAACAATCTGGGTCCTCATTTTACCTACCTCGGAAGGATGGAAGGCTGAGTCAACCTTGGAGACGTCCTCAGATATAGATATATTTTTACCAGTGGAACAGAAGTTGTAGGTGCTTCATCACTGGAGGTTTTTAAGAAAAAAGCTGGACAGCCATCTATCTGAAATTGTATAAGTTCTCCTGCTTGAGCAGGGGGGTGGACTAGAAGATCTTCAAGGTCCCTTCCAGCTCTTATTCTGATTAAATAGGAGTTCTAAATTCTGGGTTTCCTCTCCTTTGGATATTCGAGGAAAGGAAAAAAGTATTTTGATACTGGGCACATGTGTTATGTTTTGGCACCTTTTTTCCTTATAGTAAAAAAAAAAGTCCCTGTGGATTTTAACCCTAGTAGTTGACAACTCTATGGGGTGGTGCTCATCTCTGTTTCAAGGCCATTAAGCCAGTGCTGTCCAAAGACATTTCCACAGTCATGGCCAGCATGATGTCACAGATTGCTGTTACCTTCCCACGGAGGTGGTACCTGTATATCTACTTGCATTTACTTTCAAACTACTAGGTTGAGAGGAGCTCGGTGAGGACGGTCTTGAACCTGGGCTGCCGACAAGCTCCGCATCATAACCTCTGATCCACGGTGCCATCTGATACCGGACTTTCTTTATACCTTTCTTCCTATAAAGGTAAAGGTAAAGGTTCCCCCGCACATGCGTGCTAGTCGTTTCCGACTCTAGGGGCCGGTGCTCATCTCCGTTTCAAAGCCGAAGAGCCAGCGCTCGTCCGAGGACGTATCCGTGGTCATGTGGCCGGCATGACTGGACGCCAAAGGCGCACGGAACGCTGTTACCTTCCCACCATAGTGGTCCCTATTTTTCTACTTGCATTTTTACATGCTTTCGAACTGCTAGGTTGGCAGAAGCTGGGACGAGTAACAGGCGCTCACTCTGTTATGCGGCACTCGGGATTCGACCCGCCAAACCGCCGACCTTCTGATCGACAGGCTCAGCGTCCTAACCCACTGAGCCAACGCGTCCCTTTTGTTCCTATACTGGACTTCAAAAACATTGACTCAACCTGCATTTCTTCAGCACTGGGCCCCTATTTATAAAAAGCCAACACCCTTCAAAAGGCAGGTAAAAAAATCGTGAAATAATCACAGGTATTCCTCAACGTACAACCACAACTGAACCCCAAATTTCCGTTGTTAGGTGAGACGTGTGTTAAGGGAATTTTGCCCCCTGTTACGACCTTTCTTACCTCAGTTGTTAAGGGAAGTTGATATAGTTCAGGGGTAGGCAACCTTGGCTCTTTGATGACTTGTGGACTTCAACTCCCAGAATTCCTGAGCCAGCCATGCTGAGGGGAAAGGAAGAGGTTTCCATGCTGAGCCATGCTGGCTCAGGAATTCTGGGAGTTGAAGTCCACAGGTCATCAAAGAGCCAAGGTTGCCTACCCCTGATATAGTTAGTAACCGGGTTGTTAAGCGCATCTGGCTTCCCCATTGACTTTGTTTGTCAGAAAGTCGCAAAAGGGGATCTCATGACCCCGGGACACTGCGACGGTCATAAAATATGAGTCAGTTGCCAAGCGTCTGAATTCTGATCTCCTGATTATGAGGATGCTGCAAAGGTCGTAACTCTGAAGAACAGTCCTATGTCCCTATTTTCAGGGCTGTTGTGCCTTTGAGCAGTCACTAAGCGAACCGCTCTAAGTTGAGACTACCTGGTTTTGGATGGGATGGTTATCCTGTTCAAGAAAGCTGAATATTTGGGACCTGTGGCTGTGCAAGACTCCCTCGCCATGTATATATGCACGTCCGAACTAGACTGTGTTGTTTCACAGGGTCATATGTGTGTGTGTTTGAGGCCACCTGCATAATGTTTTATTGTCATGTTTATGCAGTATATATTGGAGGTGGTTACCCTGTGAGAGCTGTATACAGTGAAATCTCATTTTCATGTCTGCTGATTAATGTACATCTAAAGTGACAATATGGGACGTGGTGGCTCAGTGGGTTAGGACGCTGAGCTTGTCAATTAGAAGGTCGGCAGTTTGGCGGGTTGAATCCCGAGTGCCGCGTAGCAGAGTGAGCGCCTGTTACTCGTCCCAGCTTCTGCCAACCTAGCAGTTCGAAAGCACGTAAAAAATGCAAGTAGAAAAATAGGGACTGCTACGGTGGGAAGGGAACAGCGTTCCGTGCGCCTTTGGCGTCTAGTCATGCTGGCCACATGACCACGGAGACGTCCTCAGACAAGCGCTGGCTCTTCGGCTTTGAAACGGAGATGAGCACCGGCCCCTAGAGTCGGAAACGACTAGCACGCATGTGCAGGGGAACCTTTACTTTTACCTTTAAAGTGACAATGAAGTTGTTATTCTATTTCTGTTCTATTCCTTCAAACTTAAATGACCCCGAAGAGCGAAAAGACTCCTAACGAGTGCAGATTCCTGGCCAGGCTGATTGACAGTTGTTATCAAGGAGAGCCTGTACCTTCGCAGTGATGTGCTGGCGTCTCCCTTGTCCGTTTCTGGCTTGCGGTTGTAGGAGAAAAATGTGGGCATGTGTGCCGTCACCTAGCAACAACCGAAGGAAGGCTACTACTGTGGTCAGCCAAAGGCTGCAGCCTTCGGGTGCAAACATTGTCAAGGTAGACTCACATCCTGCGGTGGCTTTAATCAGAGGCGTGGGAGACCGTCCCAGATCCCTGTCTCCAACTGTGACTTGCTTAAGGTCTATTAACCAAGCAGGGTTTGCCCTACAGTGAAGCAGCAAGCACAAAGAGGCTGACGGCAGACCAAGCGGAACGTAGCCCATCCTCATCTCCTGACTGGACTGTTGTAATGCGCTCTCCTCCACGAGGCCACCCTTGAAGGGCATCCGGAAGCTACAGCTGGTGCAGTGTGGGGCAGCCCGGGTAGTTTTGGGCTCCACAAGAATGGTCCCTGTGACACCGCTGCTCCCCGGGCTGCATTGGTTACCAGCCCGCTTCCGGGTGCAATTCAAGGTGTCGGTGTTCACCTTCAAAGCTCTCCGTGACAGGGGTCCGAGCTACTTGAGGGACCCTGTCACCCCACTGGGATTGGCCCGTACCACTTGTGCCAGCAGAAGAGGTCCAGGAGGATGGCCATATCTGCTGTTGTTCCTGCCCCCAGGAACATCTTGCCCCCCCCCTCCCCCATGTGAGGTGGCCTCTTATCTTTTCGTAAAAGCCAACTTGGGGGGGGCAGTGGGGGAACAGCACAATGATGGAGGTGGTTGATTCATAACCAATCCCACCTCCCCCCCCACTCCCCTTGCACCCTCCCCCATGTGTCTTTGGTATTCAGGTTTGATTTTAACTTTTTAGGTTTTAACTTAGATGTAACTGTAGGCCGCCCAGGGTTACCCTATGGTAAGATGGGTGGTCCATAAATTTAATTGATAGCTAGCTAGCTAGCTAGGTAAGTAGGTAGGTAGATGAGAGATACATGCATGCATACATACATACTAGTAGACAGACATAGGTAGGTAGGTGAGAGAGATACATACATACTGATAGATGGATGGATAGATGGATGGATGGATGGATGATATAGGGAGACAGACAGAAGAGAGAGAGAGACCAGGTCAGGCCAGATGAGTGGCCACCGCCAACCTTCTGGGCACCAGGGACTAGTTCTGTGGAGAAAGGTTTTTCCGTGGACCAGAGGGGGTGTGGTTTCACGTGTCGCCTGCATCCCCGCAGATGGGGCTTCGCTTGATTGCACGGTCTGGTTTCTGGCACGCTGTGGACTGGTGCCGGTCCATGGACTGGGGTTGGGGACCCCTGGGGTAGACAACATGGCAGAAGACGGTGATCAACTGATGCGTCCGCCTGAACCAGAGCTCTGTTTAGGTGTCCTTCTGACTGGGCTGTGTTGTTTTGTCCAAGGGCAGGGGGTCTCCAAACCAGGCAACTTTAAGGCCTTGTGGACTTCAACTCCCAGAATTCCATAGCCATGCTGGCTGGGGAATAATAATAATAATAATAATAATAATAATAATAATAATAATAATAATAATAATAATAATAATAATAATTGCCTGTGTCCGAAAAGTCGTGGGAACATAGGGTGGAAAAAGTTGTCAAGAACGAGAGGGTGAAGATCTTGTGGGACTTCCAAATACAGACCGCCATTTGGAACACAACACGCCAGATATCGCAGTCGTAGAGAACCGAAGCGTACAGCTGATTGATATCGCTGTTCCAGGAGATGCCAGAGTCGAAGAAAAAGAACTGGAAAAAATTACAAAATACCGCGACCTGGCCATCGAAACCGCGCGATTCTAGATGAAACGCGTAACAGTGATACCCATTGTCATCGGGGCACTGGGAACGATGTCCAAAAGCTTTGCAAAATACATCAAGAAATTCCAGCTTCCTGCAATAACTCCAGCAAAGCTACAAAAAAAACCCTGCGCTACTCGGAACATTTTACATTTTAAGGAGATACCTGTTTAATACCTAGGATGCTGGCAGCAGCCCACGCCAACCATTAGTGCCAGTCAGTTTGAGTGTTCAGTTGACTGAGGTTCATGCTTAATGAATAAAAGTTTTATTATAATAATAACAATTGGAAGGGGACCTTGGAAGTCATCTAGCCCAACCCCCTGCTCTGGCAGGAAACCCTATACCAGAGGTCTTCAAACTTGGCCCTTTTATGACTTGTGGACTTCAACTCCCAGAATTCCTCAGCCAGCGTGCTGGCTGAGGAATTCTGGGAGTTGAAGTCCACAAGTCATAAAAGGGCCAAGTTTGAAGACCCCATGCCCTATACCATTTCGGACAAATGGCTGTCCAGTCTCTTCTTAAAAACTTCCAGTTTTGGAGCATTTACAAATTCTGGAGGCAGGTTGTTCCACTGGCTAATTGTTCTAACTGTCAGGAAGTCTACAAATCTTAAAAGTTGCCTGGTTTTGGAGACCCCTGTCCTAGAGGTATGTCTACTATTTTCAAATCTCTTTTCGGATTTCGGCAATGCTCAGTTTTGAGTTCCTTCCCCTTCCTTTTTTTTTTTTTTGGCTTCTTCAAATGTTGTGTGACATGTGATACCGAAGCTATTATTCCAATTTATCAGGTTTTTTTTTTCCCTGAAGTGTCACCGGATTCTGTTTGCTTTGTTGTCACATTGTTCAGAGAGTTCAATGCTGTGGTGATGTTTTCTGCGGGGGTGTCTGTTCAACGCTTACAAAGATTGTGTCCTTACAAGGTGCTTTTTCTTCATTTTTCATTGGAATAGCTTGGTATTTTCAGGGCCAGTTCAAAGAATGCATTTGGTTGGGGTTCCCCCCCCCCCCCGTGCAAGAAGGAGGATGAATAAATCCAGCTGTGCTGTGTCTTGTCTCCCATAGCCATTTCTGCGAATAAAACAATAGTTGAATTGTCTGGTGAAATTGTCTGGTGAAACCTCCGAGGACAAAAAGTAAGGTTCTACATTTAGGCAGGAAAAATCAAATGCACAGGTATAGCATAGGTGGTACCTTGCTCAATAGTAGTAACTGTGAGAGGGATCTCGGAGTCCTAGTGGACAATCACTTCAATATGAGCCAGCAGTGTGCCGCGGCTGCCAAAAAAGCCAACACAGTGCTAGGCTGCATTAACAGAGGGATAGAATCAAGATCAAGTCAAGTACTAATACCACTTTACAATGCTTTGGTAAGGCCACACCTGGAATACTGCATCCAGTTTTGGTCACCACGATGTAAAAAAGATGTCGAGACTCTAGAAAGGGTACAGAGGAGAGCAACCAAGATGATTAGGGGGCTGGAGGCTAAAATATATAGGGAACGATTGCTGGAATTGGGTATGTGTAGTTTAACGAAGAGAAGGGTGAGGGGTGACATGATAGCAGTATTCCAATATCTCAGGGGCTACCACAAAGAAGAGGGAGCCAAGCTATTCTCCAAAGCACCTGAAAGCAGGACAAGAAGCAACGGATGGAAACTAGTCAAGGAGAGAAGAAACCTAGAACTAAGGAGAAACTTCCTGACAGTTAGAACAATTAACCAGTGGAACAACGTGCCTCCAGAAGTGGTGAATGCTCCAACACTGGAGGTTTTTAAGAAGAGACTGGACAGCCATTTGCCTGAAATGGTATAGGGTTTCCTGCCTGAGCAGGGGGTTGGACTAGATGACCTCCAAGGTCCCTTCCAACTTTATATTATTATTATTATTATTATTATTATTATTAAACTCTTGCCCTGGGGGTTAAATTTATTTATTTGTATCCCCCAATTTGATTATTTTTACAAACAACTGAAGGTGGTGAACATATCTGGTGACTATATCTAACACACATGCCTCCTCCTCTTTTCCCCACACAACAACCCTATGAAGTAGGTTGGGTTGGGTTGAGAGAGTGGGTGGGGAAACTGGCCCAAAATCATCCAGCTGGGTTTCGCGGCCAAGGCGGGACTTGAACTCACACCCTCCCGCTTTCCAGCCTAGTGCCTTAACCAATAGACCAGGCTGGCTCTCGCAATGAAATTATGAAGGCTGAAATAGGAAGTTGAACTTGGTCACGACATCTTGTCTATAGCAGAATGGGGCTACTTCAGTCAGGGCATCATTCAGTAATCTGTGTGTAGATGGACGACAAATCGCACCCGGTGGCGTCCTTGGTATTCTCCGAGCTTGGTGGTTTTCTCGCAGACGTTTCATGACCCAACTAGGTAACATCATCAGTGCATTGATGATGACGTTACCTAGTTTGGTCATGGAACGTCTGCAAGGGGAAAAAAACTCGAGAGAGAGCAGAAAATATACTCTCTAGATCTCTACAGGTAGTCCTCGGCTTCCAACAGTTCATTTAGGGACCGTTCAAAGTTACAACGGCATTGAAAAAAAGTGACTTCTGACTGTTTTTCACACTTAACGACCGTTGTAGCATCCCTGAGGGCACGTGATCAAAATTCGGAGACTTGGCAACGTGGTTCATATTTATGACGGTTGCAGTGTCCCGAGGTCACGTGACCCCCCCCCCCTTTGCGACCTTCTGACAAGCAAAGTCAACGGGGAAGCTGGATCCACTTAACCACCGTGTGACGAACCTAACAACTGCAGTGATTCCCTTAACGACGGTGGCAAGAAAGATCGTCAAATGGGGCAAAAATTCACTGAACAAGTGTCTCGCTTATCCACCGAAGTTTTGCGCACAGTTGCGGCCGTAAGTCGAGGACTACCTGTACTTTAGTTGCGTTGAGCATGCAGATGTAGCTGTGGTTTTGTTTTTTTTTTAAAAAAAAACATCCTCGTCACGCAGCACGCCATAGTTTGAAGAAGAAAAAAAAATCAAGAGCCCCCCCTTTTTTTTGTTGTTGCCGTTGCTAATTGTGCTCATTCTCAGCAGAAGCGTGCAGACAGCAATTAGCATCCATCAGATTACGAAACCAGTTGTGAGCTTTGTAGTCTTCAGGAAAACCGTAGGAATAGCAGCATTACTAATCCGAGGTCAAAGGCCCTGGGATCTCATTAATTCCAATTGGAAGTTAGTGTGTTGTCGTTGTGTTTTTTTTTAAAACTTACTTTCTTCTTCTATCACTGCACAGATGGGTTTAGGAAAGTTGCTCAGCCATCAACATTAGCCAAAGACGTTATTCTGCGCAAGCACGGGAATTAATTTATCGCCCCCTCCCCCTTTTATCCAAATTAGTCCTCCATTGCTTTAACACCAGCTGGGCCACAATTCCTTTCCTTGGTTAGAGGCCAGTGGGACGGTCTTGAGCCCCATCCGATTGTCACCTCTTGAAGTTGTGGGTGACTCCCTTGCTGATGGTTTTTCAAGACAATGGGTGGACAACCATTTCTCCGAGATGGTATGAGGACTCCTGCCTCGGGCATGGGGAGGGGGGTCAGACTAGAAGACCTCCACGGTCCCTTCCAGCCCTAGGTTTTCTTGGAAAGGTCTTGGGATTAGCAGGACTCTTAACCAAAGCTGCTGAATTGTTGTTGTTGTTGTTTTAAGTCATGTGGACGATCGGATGTGTTTTTGAAAGGCAGATGATGAGAGATGTTTGCTGAACGGGCATCTGAGTTTGACTTGGATAAAGATGACGTACGATTATCGATGTACGACCACAATTGAAGCAAAGGTGCTTTTTCAGGAGGCAACTGAAAAAAAAGCACCTTTGGGACCAACCACCATGACCTGGATATACTGAGAATCTTCATAGGACGCAAACTGAAGCCAAAATTTAGCTACCATACTGCTAAGCTTGTAAGCCGCCCTGAGTCTTCGGAGAAGGGCGGGATATAAATGGAATTAAAATAAAATTAAAATTAAAATAAAATTAAAATAATTAAAATAATTAATTAAAAAATTAAAATAAAATAAAATAAAATTAAAATTAAAAAAATAAAATAAAATAAAAAAATATTAGATATAATGAGGTTCTTGTTGTTGTTAGCTGCGAAGTCGTGTCCGACCCATCGCAACCCTATGGACAACGTTCCTCCAGGCCTTCCTGTCCTCTACCATCTTCTGGAGTCCATTTAAGCTCACGCCTACTGCTTCAGTGACTCCATCCAGCCGCTTCATTCTCTGTTGTCCCCTTCTTCTCTTGCCCTCAATCTTTCCCAGCATTAGGCTCTTCTCCAGTGAGTCCTTCCTTCTCATTAGGTGGCCAAAGTATTTGAGTTTTAGCTTCAGGATCTGGCCTTCTAAAGAGCGGTCAGGGTTGATCTAGAACTGACCGGTTTGATCGCCTTGCAGTCCAAGGGACTCTCAGGAGTCTTCTCCAGCACCAGAGCTCAAAGGCCTCAATTCTTTGGCGCTCAGCCTTTCTCATGGTCCAACTTTCACTGCCGTACATTGCAACTGGGAAGACCATATAATGAGGAAGCTACCCTAAATAGCCAATTTCAGATCGTTGTGAAAAAGAACTGGTGCATTATATACTTTAGATTTGGAGGAAGGATTTTCTGCTTTCCGTCTGTCAAAACTCAAGTGCTTTTTGGGTTTGATCGCTCAGCACGGGCCAGGAAAAAGCCTGGGGCAACTTTCAGTGTTTATGCCATTTTACTTTCCATACCAACAACGTTCTTCCTCATCTGGTGGTAGTTTGCTTTAAATTCCCCTAATTTGGTCCTGCAAAAGAGGGTGCAGAAATGTGTCAACGCAAGAAGGGAGAAAGGGCAAAAATAGCTACCGTATGCTTTCTTTACGCCCCTTGGAGTTGAGGAGAATTGCCAGCTAATTTATGAAGATGGCTTTCCAGCTAATATGTTGTCTCCACGAGGGGTGTCAAGAACAGGAGAAGTCTTATGGAATTAAGCCAAACTTAAATTGACGTAAAGGTAAAGGTTCCCCCGCACATGCGTGCTAGTCGTTTCCAACTCTAGGGGCCGGTGCTCATCTCCGTTTCAAAGCCGAAGAGCCAGCGCTTGTCCGAGGACGTCTCCGTGGTCCTGTGGCCGGCATGACTAGACGCCAAAGGCGCACGGAACGCCGTTACCTTCCCACCGCAGTGGTCCCTATTTTTCTACTTGCATTTTTTTTACGTCTTTCGAACTGCTAGGTTGGCAGAAGCTGGGACGCGTAACAGGCGCTCACTCTGTTACGCGGCACTCGGGATTCGACCCGCCAAACTGCCGACCTTCTGATCGACAAGCTCAGCATCCTAACCCACTGAGCCACCGCGTCCCTTAAATTGACATAAAGGCAGCCCTTTACTCACGACCAAAATTCAGCCGCCAATTTCTATTGCTAAGTGAAATAGTTGTCAGGTGAATTTTGCCCCATTCTACGACCTTTCTTGCCACCGTTGAGTGAATCACCGCAGTTGTTAATTTAGTAACATGGCTGTTAAGTGAATCTGGCTTCCCCATTGATTTTGCTTGTCAGAAGGTCACAAAAAGTGATCACATGATCCCGTCTGACACTGCAGTTGTCATACATATGAAGCAATCGCCAAGCATGCCAACTATAGTTCACGTGACCATGGGGATGCTGCCACGGTCCTAAGTGTGAACAACGGCCTCAAGTCACTTTTTTCAGTGACGTCGCAACTTCGAACAGTCACTAAATGAACTGTTGTAAATTGAGGACTATTTGCATTGTGTAAAACTGCAATTTGGCTTAAGCATTTACATGAGTAAATGTAAATGGGCTTAGGGCAAGATAGTAAGGCAAGAGCTGGGTTTTTTGGTGGCTGGGGGCCTTCATGCATTTAAGAAGATGATAGTCACGAAGAGCATCTGGACAGAGGTGATTTCAGAAGCAAGTTTTGGGGTGTAGCCCTTGTATAGGTTATGTTTCCACCACATGGGCTTTCCACTTCCAAATCTCAGGAAGCTATTATCTTTGAGGATATCTCTTATGTTCAATGGGGACCCCACTTGTAGGAGGACCCCCTACAAGTGAGTTGTAATTCCCTCACTTCTAGATCATGGCATAAACTGTTGGGTCAACCCAATCGGTTGGATGTGTTCAATAAATCATAATTAGCTTGGTCTGATATGATAGATGAACCTAATCCAAAGGTCTTCAGGACCATCTCTCCCAACCTTGATTTGTCCTTTGGATTCTTTAAGGAAAGGAATAGTGAGGAGTCCTCCCCATGGAGAGGACATCTTAGGAGCACCTTCTCAGTTGAGCACCCGTCACGAAGATAACATCCCCAACTCCTGATTTGTAGAGAGACCGTAAAATGGTGTTTCTCAATCGAGAGAGGACTTTAAGCCAAGTGGACTTCAACTCCATATATCTTCAAGTCCACGTATCTTAAAAGTTGCCCAGGTTGAGAACCGCTGCCTTTAAAACATCATTACTCCTCAGAGCTTTTAGCTACTACTGCTGTTGTTGCCGGGGTGCCTTAACTAGCTAGCAAATTGCCAAGGCCGGTTTAATTGTTGCATGTTTATTGTCATTGCACCATGCCGTAAACCATCTTGAAGCCTTTGGGAAATTGGTGTTTTACAAATGCGTGCATAAATAAATACCTCTAGATTATGGCTAGGTAGGAGATAGAGTAGCTCAGCGTGCCGAGAGAGCTAGGTGTCCTTCCAGGATCAGCAACTCAAAGTGGTGGGAGTAAGCCAGAAGGCAGCGTGGCATCCGCTCTCGCCTTACTGTCTGCCACCCGGTACGTTAGTGCAGTTGTGTAATAACTTGGCAGAGGTATATACACTGATGAGGCGTTTCTGCAACAGGTGTGAGCCGCACACCGTATGAAATTTGGGGTTGCTCAGACTGACTGAGCAAAAAAAAAAAAAAGCACAACGGAAGGTTTGTTTCTAAGCAAACTCCGTGGTCGCTTCTGCGCCTACGCCATCTTCTCTTTCATGTCAGGTTGGATGCCTTCATTTGTAGAAAGTCAGGGGCTTCCCTCGGCCTCCGGTGGCGTCGCCTTGAAAACTCAGAATGCTTTATTCTTTGTGCCTCGGTAGCTCTGAAAAAGCCAGGGAAGCAATTTCCAGTTATCCTCTTGGCATTCCTCAAATAGGCAATTCACCCTCAGCCTGACAAGCTTCCGGTTGGGTGGGCTTCTGTTCCCACTAGTAAAACAAGGTAAAGGAGTGCCTGCAGATTTTACTCTGCTAGTTCTTCCCGACCGTAAGGGGGGATTCTCATCTCCAAGGCCATTCTCCACTGTCCGAAGACATTTCCGTGCTTAGGTGGCCAGCGTGAATCAACGGAGCACTGTTACCTTCTCACCGAAGTGGTGCCTATTGATCTAGTTGCATTTGCATGCTGTCCAACTGCTAGGTTGGTAGGAGCTGGGACGAGGACTGGCACTTACCTTGTTGCTTGGCACTCAGGTCTCAAACTGGGCTGCTGGCTTTCCAGCCGACAATCCCAGCGTCTTAGCCACTGACATTCAGCCGCCATTGGCTCCCCTCAGGGCTGCTAAGAATTACGGAAGTTGATCCAGGTATCTGCAGAGTGCCCAGGTTGGGAACCTGGTGATAGACGTAGTCCTTCACCGTAACAGGGGGGGGGTCTGACTTGTATGAAAGAGCCTGAAACACTTTTGAGCTGACCCGGGTTCCAAACGTATGTTATCGCCTGGGTCTACCAAGGGTAATTCAGCCTTACTCGCCCCCTATGGTTTGATCTCAGAATAACAAAGTAGGAAGGGAACTTTGGAGGTCTTCTAGTCCAACCCTCTGCTCAAGCAGGAGACCCTACACCATTTCAGACATATGGTTGTCCAGTCTCTGCTTAAAAACCTCCAGTGTTGGAGCATTTACAACTTCTGGAGGCAGGTTGTTCCACTGATTTGATTGTTCTAACTGTCAGGAAATTTCTCTTTAGTTTCTAGGTTGCTTCTCTCCTTGATTAGTTTCCATCCGTTGCTTCTTGTCCTGCCTTCTGGTGCTTTGGGGAATAGGTTGACCCCCTCTTCTTTGTGGCAGCCCCTGAGATATTGGAACACCTGCTATCATGTCCCCCCTTGTCCTTCTCTTCATTAAACTAGACATCCCCAATTCCAGCAGCCATTCTTCATATATTTTAGCCTCCAGTTGCCTAATCATCTTAATTGTTCTTCTCTGCACTCTTTCTAGAGTCTGAACATATTTTTTTTATATCGTGGCAACCAGGACTGAATGCAGTATTCCAAGTGTGGCCTTACCAAGGCACTGTGAAGCGACACTCCTCTTTCCAAACCCCTGGTTTTGCATTCCCAACTGTGCAGCTAAACCAAACATGCCCTTAAATCTTAGGTACAGTTTTCTGAGGGAGGAATCTGTGCCTTGCCTTGTTGAATTCTTGCATTCTAGCAATACTAGTTCCAAATAGAGAGATAGAGACATATTTTTCCACCTCTGCTAGCCTACATTTCCTTGAGCATAATCTCCTTCAGTGACTACACACTGGTAATTGACGGAGCTGGAGCTAATCAAGATTACCTTGCTCGGGGTCGGAAGTGATTGCTTTGAAATTAGGTTAAGGGCCTTTTATCTTACCCTATCAGCATACTTTAGGAAATGTAATCAGGGTTAGGCTTTGGGCAATAAGACATCTCTGTCCATTTAGGTTAAAAGGTAAAGGTTCCCCCCCGCACATGCGTGCTAGTCGTTTCCGACTCTAGGGGCCGGTGCTCATCTCCGTTTCAAAGCCGAAGAGCCAGCGCTTGTCCCAGGACGTCTCTGTGGTCATGTGGCCGGCATGACTAGATGCCAGAGGCGCACGGAACGCTGTTACCTTCCCACCGTAGTGGTCCCTATTTTTCTACTTGCATTTTTACGTGCTTTCGAGCTGCTAGGTTGGCAGAAGCTGGAACGAGTAACAGGCGCTCACTCTGTTACGCGGCACTCGGGATTCGACCCGCCAAACTGTTGACCTTCTGATCGACAGGCTCAGCGTCCTAACCCACTGAGCCACCGCGTCCCTTTCCCATTTAGGTTAGATGTATAAATTCTCTTCCTTCAGGAATCTCAAGGCAAAACCCTTTATATGATCTCCATAATTCAGGTAGTCCTCGATTTACGACCACAACTGAGCCCCAAATTTCCCTTGTTAAGCGAGACATTTGTTAAATGAGTTTGTGGCCCCAGTTTACGACTTTTCTTGGCACCGTGGTTGAGTGAATCACCGGTCGTAACTATGAACCGGTTGCCAAGCGTCTGAATTTTGATCGCCTGATCATGGGGATGCTTCCAGATGAGCCTTCTGGACTCGTTCAGCATGTGGCTTTCAACTCCCAGAGCTTGTTAAGGACGGCTGTGTTTGACGGCGAGTTTAGGGAATTGATGACAGCTGTGTCTGCAGATTGGATTGGATTCGATTGATGAAAATGATGTCCCAATTAATGGGGGAGGGAGGAGCGCGCACGGCAGGCAGTCATTAGTTTTTAAAGAAAATAAATTTTGAATAGGATTCATTTTACATAGGAGCAGAACTTGTTTTCGAAAGGTATTTAGGATTCATCCTATTGGAAATGGATCCTGTCGAAATTATAGGTCGCACATATTCATTTCCTAGAAGGCAATTACAACTAAAATGTTTTTCTGCTTAAGTGTTTCTCAACTTTGGCAACTCTGGGAGTTAAAGTCTACAAATTTGGAGGCCCGTGCAGTAAGTTATGAGCGACACACTCCGGTTTCTCCTGGGCCTGTCGCACTTTCCCATCATGGTGGCCTGCCTTTTTTCCATGGAAGATTTGCGGTGAAAACAAATCAATAATTCCTGGTAGTCTTCGACTTAAGCATCACAATTGAGGCCAAAATTTCCATTGCTAAGCAAAATAGTTGTTAGCTCAATTTTGCCCCATCTTATGACCTTTCTTCTGACAATTGTTAAGTGAATCATTGCAGTTGTTAAGTTAGTAACACGGAGGTTAAGTGACACTGGCTTCCCCATGGACTTAGCTTGTCCAGAAGATCACAAATGGTGATGATCTCCTGACTCTGGGACCCTGCAGGCGTGTCATAAAGACGTGCTTAATCGCCAAGTGTCCAAATTTTGACCATGAAGAGGCTGCAACGGTCATAAGTGGAAAACAGCGATAGGTCACTTTTTCCAGTGCCGCTGTAACTTCGAACAGTCATTAAATGAATGCAAATCAAGGTCTACCTACCTGTATAAAGTTCTGATTCTTGTAAAGCTGGGAATGGGAAGTCTTCTCTTTCAAACGCCTCTCTCTAATTCCTTGAGGACTGGGGGCTTATGCGGATTACAAACCACCGGTCCTTTTGAGATCTTGCAAACACTGGGCGCTATGTAACAAAATGAAATTCAGTGGTGAAAAAAGTGAGGTTCTATATTTAGGCAAGAAAAACCAAATGCAAGGGTACAGTATAGGTCAGGGGTAGGCAACCTCGGCTCTTTTATGACTCATGGACTTCAACTCCCAGAATTCCTGAGTCAGCTATGCTGACTCAGGAATTCTGGGAGTTGAAGTCCATGAGTCATAAAAGAGCCGGGGTTGCCTACCCCTGGTATAGGTAGTACCTCGCTCAATAGTAGCAGCTGTGAGAGGGATCTCGGAGTCCTAGTGGACAATCACTTAAATATGAGCCAGCCGTGTGCTGTAGCTGCCAAAAAAAATCCAACACAGTTCTTGGCTGCATTAAAAGAGGGATAGAATCAAGATCATGTGAAGTGTTAATACCACTTTACAATGCCTCGGTAAGGCCACACTTGGAATATGGCATCCAGTTTTGGCCACCACGATGTAAAAAAGATGTCGAGACTCTGGAAAGAGTACAGAGAAGAGCAACAAAGATGATTAGGGGACTGGAGGCTAAAACATATAAGGAACGGTTGCTGGAATTGGGTATGTCTAGTTTAATAAAGAGAAAAGGATGAGGGGTGACATGATAGCAGTGTTCCAATATCTCAGAGGTTGCCACAAAGACGAGGCAGTCAAGCTATTCTCCAAAGCACCCGAAGGCAGGACAAGAAGCAACGGATGGAAACTCGTCAAGGAGAGATGCAAACTAGAACTAAGGAGAGACTTCCTGACAGTGAGGACAATTAATCAGTAGAACAACTTGCCTCCAAAAGTTGTGAATGCTCCAACACTGGAGGTTTTTAAGCAGAGATTGGACAACCCTTTGTCTGAAATGGCATAGGGTTTCTTGCCAGAGCAGGGGGTTGGACTAGAAGACCTCCAAGTTCCCTTCCAACTCTGTTATTCTCTCTTTATTTCTATTCTAATCTAAATGTCCAAACTCCTGTTTTGGATGCTGGTCCTCTGCCCTTTCTCTCATGCAGAACCGGTTTGTTTCTTTCCTACTTCCCATTCTTGTGTCTCCCCCCCCCCCGCCCGCTTCTCTCATCTTTATTTATTGATGGCCACAGGCTGCATCAAGGAGAAGGGATGGCAGGTGGGACGGGAGGTCATTGAGAAGTCAGGGGTTTTTCTGGTGGAATACAGATGGTCCTCGACTTATAACAGTTCATTTGGGGACCGTTCAAAGTTACAACGGCACTGAAAAATGTGGCTTACCACTTATTTCCCACAGTGACGACCTTTGCAGCATCCCCGTGCTCACGTGATCAAAATTCAGACACTTGGCCACTGGTTCATATTTATGACCGTCGCTGTGTCCCGGGGTCATTGGATCCCCTTTTGCCGCCACCTGAGAAGCAAAGTCAATGGAGGAAGCCAGAGTCACTTAACAACCGAATTACTAAGTTGTCACCTGCAGCGAAAGGTCTTAAAATGGGGCCCAACTCACTTTAACAAATGTCTCGGTTAAAACACCAGAAATGTTGGGCGCTCAGTTGCAGTCGTAAGTCGAGGACCGCCTGTGCCTGTCTTGGGGGAAGCAATGCTCCACCTACTCAAGGGAATTTCATTCGGGTGAACCGCTGAATTTTCTGGGGTTCAGCGTCCTCACGGCTGTGAGGATTTGCCACCACTGCTAATCCATCCCCATCTTGGTCGGCCTTCCAGGTCAAGGTGGGAAGGAGATAAATGAGAAGTCGGAGATATCTTCCAAGGGAACAAATATTTTGGGACAGGAATGTTCCCGCTACAGGTAGTCCTCGACTTGCAACCATTCATTTAGTGACTGTTTCGAAGTTACAACAGCACTGAAAAAAGGCTATGGGGAGTCTCAGTCATCCGGATCATGGTTGTCCCAAAAGTGTTGTGTTTTTTTTTTGAGTCAGAACTAAAGGAGCTTCTTGTATAAAAAGCGAAATGGCTTCAAAGAAAAACAAAATCCAGTTGCCTTTGACTTATGACCTTTTTTACATGGTCATGTGATCAAAATTTGGGTGCCTAGCAACTGGCCGACTGACAGTTGTTAAGTGAATCGGCCTTCCCTGTTGACTTTGTTCAGCAGAAGATGGCCAAAGGGGACACTGTGCCCCCAGGACACTGCAGCCATCAGAGACATGGACTATTTGTCAAGCATCCAGATGTCAGTCACGTGGCCGTGGCGGTGCTGCGACGGTCGTAAGTGTGAAAAAGGGCCCTAAGTCACTTTTTTTCCGTGCCCTTGTGACTTTGAACGGTCACTAAAGAAACTGTTGTAAGTCGAGGACTACCTGTATTGCTTCTCGATCAAACCCAGCTTCCTTCAGGTCTAGTTTTTAAGCAGAGACTGGAGAACCATTTGTCTAAAATGGCGTAGGGTTTCCTGCCTGAGCAGGGGGTTGGACTAGAAGACCTCCAGGGTCCCTTCCAACTCCTGTCCTGTCCTGTTCTGTTCCGTTCCGTTCCATGCCATTCCATTCCATTCTATTCTAATTATTATTCTATTCTATTCCATTCCATTCTATTCTAATTATTATTCTGTTCTGTTCTGTTCTACTCTACTCTGTTCCGTTCCGTTCCGTTGCATTCCATTCCGTTCCAATTATTCTATTCTATTCTATTCTATTCTATTCTATTCTATTCTATTCTATTCTATTCTATTCCATTCCATTCCAATTATTCTATTCCATTCCATTCCATTCTAATTATTATTCTGTTCTGTTCTGTTCTGTTCTACTCTACTCTACTCTACTCTACTCTACTCTACTCTGTTCCGTTCCGTTGCATTCCATTCTGTTCCAATTATTCTATTCCATTCCATTCCATTCCATATTCTATTCTATTCTATTCTATTCTATTCTATTCTATTCTATTCTATTCTATTCTATTCTATTCTATTCTATTCTATTCTATTCTATTCTATTCTATTCTATTCTATTCTATTCTATTCCATTCCATTCCATTCCATTCCATTCCATTCCATTCCATTCCAATTATTCTATTCTATTCCATTCCATTCCATTCCATTCCATTCCATTCCATTCCATTCCATTCCAATTATTCTATTCTATTCCATTCCATTCCACTCCACTCCTGCCTGAATGTAAAGGACTAATTACAAAAAGTGTTCTGAACAGGCAATATTTCCAGGCATGCACAGTCACCCTTCTCTCTCCCCCCCCACCCAACCACCCCCAGCACAGAGTGGTGTTGGAAAGCAATGGCGAAGGGTAGATTCTGAATGAATGCATTTTGTAGAAAGGCACATTCCCAGCGGGTGACATCCCTGTGCAAAAAATAATGAGCTTTTTTGCATTTTGTGACACGTGCAGCCTCAGCTTCCATCCTCTGAGGGAAAGAAACAAAGCCGATGGGAGGTTGTCAGTTCTGGTGATGTTAAACTTTCTTGGAGACGTGCGCACACACACACACACACACACACACACACACACACACACACACCAACTCCATGCTTTCAGAATATACAGGTTGTCCTCGGCTTACAACATTGCATTTACTGACCGTTCGAAGTTACAATGGCACCGAAAACAGTGACTTTGCGACCGTTTTTTCACCGTGGTCGCATGATCAAAATTCGGACGCTTGGCAACTGCTTCGTATTTATGACCGTTGCAGTGTCCCAGGGTCATGCGATCCCCTTTTGCGACCTTCTGACTAGCAAAAATTCAACGGGGAAGCCGGAATCCCTTAACAACAGCGTTCCTAACTTAACAACTGCCGTGATTCACTGAACAACTGCGGCAAGAATGGTGGTAAAGCCAGGCACTTAACAAATGTTTCTCTTAGTAGCAGAAAATTTGGGCTGAATTGTGGTCGTACATCGAGGACTACCTGTCTACCTTCTACCTTTAAACTGTTGGTTTCAGGCTGTTGTGCATTGTGTGGCATCTGTTCCCACCCACCCACCCAGGGTTGTGGGGTGTTTTTTTGTTTTTTTTTTGATAAAATAGTCTCTTTCTCTGCCTTTCTTTTTGCTATGGCCTTAATGTGGATTGGAAAGAGTTACCCAAAGAATCGAACAGAGGGATGTCTCTGTTACTTAAGCGTGTTCCCCAATTAGAAATGTACGGTCTCCATGAACCGAGTGTGTGTGTTTGGATGTCCGTGTCCTCCTACACTTCCCCACCTCACCTGCAGCCCTGCCACTCGCTTCTGGGCTGATGGGAAGGTAAGAACCAAGCGTGATTAATTCCCGATGGCCACAAGAGGCTTTCTCTGAAATCCTTGCTGTAGTTTGGGTCCGAGGAAGCTTAAGCGGTGCTGTGCTTTAATAAAAAAAAAGCTAGAAGGCGATGGGAAAAGAGACAAGATAGTGTTCTGAAATTTGTTGTGCAGAGGTCTCCTTGTGCTACCAAAGAGTTGCACAGACAAGGAAGGGTACTGAGAGCAGCAAGAGTCACACAGAAACCACAAGAGTACACTGAGTTGTAAAAGCAAAAAAGTAGTTTACTTTTGAGGTGGTGTAAGAACAAAAATGCGCAGTCAAAACATAAACGGTCCAAGTAGCAATCCAAAATACAAAGTCTTCTTAACGGTCCAGAGGTCAATACACAGTTCAGGTTTACAACAGTAGTAAACCAAGAGCAGAGCAAAAACAGTAATAGTAGAGATCAGTGAATTCACAGAGAGAGAGAAGCTACGTTACTAGCTTCCTCTTATAGCCATGAGAACACTTACACACCCATTGGCCAATTAACAACTTAAAGTCATAGCATTATGGTTAATATATTTTCAACCCAACATTGTAGGCTAACACCATATGCCTAACATTGGGCAAGGAAGAGGTTTTGACGTGTCTGATTAGAGAGGCAACCCCAGCTTATCCTAACCGTGTGAATATTGTTAGCGTTCTCTCGCTGGGCATCTTCTTGAGCGTGTTGTTGATATAGGCTTTTGTCTCTATGCCATTGGGGAATTCTGGGAGTAGAAAAGTCCAGCACATCTGCACATTAATTAATTAATATTTCCCATTTTTGCCCTAGTCTACAGTGTCACACAACCTCTGCCAATGGATTGGAAAGAGTAATTTAAGATATCTGGCCCAAACCTCTGCTCAGTGCAGGAATGCTAATTAAACCATCCATGATGAAAGGCTGTCTAGAAAAAAGTCAGAAGAATCCCTTGCTATTAAATCATAAGAAAAATTAATACGCCGCTTTTATAATAAGTTATCTCTTGCTCCATCTTAATACTGTCTGCACTAACTGGCAATAGTTCTCCAGGTCTAGTGGTAGAGAATATCTCCTCTCCAGGTCTTTAGAGATGCTGAAGACTGAACCTGTGATCTTCTACGTCAGGGGTGTCAAACTCAATTTCATTGAGGGCCGCATCAGCATTGCGGTTGCCCTCAGGGGGCTGGGTGGGCGTGGCCTACTGGGTGGGCGTGGCTAGAGTGCGTATGGCCTACTGGGTGGGCGTGGCCAGCTCTACATCGTTCGCATCAAGGGTGCCTATGGGGGCCTGGGCAGGAGTGGGACAGATCTGGGGGTCTCTGGCAGAAGGAGGGTCTCTGGGCCAGAGCCAAGGCAGTGGGGGCCGTTCCCTCACTGTTTCCAGGATGGCTTCGCGGGCCACGTGAAACCACTTCGCGGGCTGGATCCGGCCCCCGGGCCTTGTGTTTGACATGTCTGGTTTAGAACAATAAACCGTAAATAAACAACCAGCGGAATGATAGGCCTTCAGACGTTGTGGGTGCTCCAACGCTGGAGGTTTTTAAGAAGAGATTGGGCAACCGTTGATCTGGAATGGTACAGGGTTTCCTGCTTGAGCAGAGGGTTGGACTAGAAGATCTCCAAGGTCCCTTTCAACTCTGTTAGAATAGGACAGGACAGGACAGGACAGAAAAAAATAAACAGAGTTTATTGATGCTGTTATTCTGTTGCAGTTGCAATAGAATAGAATAACCGCTGGAAGGGACCTTGGAGGTCTTCTAGTCCAACCCTTTGCTCAGGCAGACAAATGGTTGTCCAATCTCTTCTTAAAAACTTCCAGTGTTTGGAGCATTCACAACTTCTTGAGGCAAGTAGTTCTAAAAGTCAAGAGAATTTCTTCTTAGTTCTAGGTTGTTATTCTGTAGTTCGAAGTTACAACAGCGCTGGAAAAAAATAGTGATTTATGACAGGTTTTGACACTTAGGACCACTGCAACATCCCCATGGTCATGTGATAGATTTGGGAGCTTGGCAACTGGCATGCACTTATGAATGTTGCAGTGCCCCATGGGTTATGTGATCACCATTTGCAACCTTCCCAGCTGGCTTCCCACAGGCAGAGTCAATGGGGGCAAGCCAGATTCTCCTAACGACTGCGTGATTCCCTTAACAACTGCAACAACTCACAACGGTGGCAGAAACGGTTGCAAAATGAGGTGCAACTCACTCAACGGCTGCCTCACTTAGCAACAGAAATTTGTGGCTGTAGGTTGAGGACTACCTATGCTGTGTATAGCCTGTCGCAGTTTCATAACTGTAGTTCTCAGTTTTGGCACTCAGCTTTGGATGCCAGGAACCACTTCACCCGTTTGAGCAAAGAACAATTCTAGTTGCACCCAGAAAGATCTGGAAGTGAGATTTCATTTTAAAGAGAGCCTTAGTTCCTTTAGTCGGTGACTTTTCTGAGACTGGTGTGGCTTCGCAGCATTATTTAATGATTATGTCTCTTATTTTAATGTTATTTTAATTTATTTATATCCTGCCTTTTTTCCTAAACAACTCAAGGTGGTAAACATATCTTAATACTCCTTCCTCCTCCTGTTTTCCTCACTACAACCACCCTGTGAGGTTAGTTGGGCTGAGAGAGAATTATTGGCCCAAAGACACCCAGCCAGCTTTCATCTCTAAGGCAGGACTAGAACTCCCAGTCTCCCGGTCATTGTCTCAAGGTCATCCACTGGCTTTCATCTCTAAGGCAGGACTAG
>NC_139517.1:7586794-7606794 GCF_947247035.1 Vipera ursinii | reverse complement strand
TGACCTTGTGTAAATTCCTGCTCTGCCTCTGCTTTTCTAGCGAATCCGCCCCTCGTATGCTTCCATCCCTCCCCCATCCCAAAGGTCCCTTTTTCAGGGGACAACTGGACTTTTTTTGTTTTGCTTTGAAGACGTTTCGCTTCTCGTCCAAGAAGCTTCTTCAGCTCTGACTGGATGGTGGGGAATGGAAGGATTTATCTTCCTTTGCAGACAGCTGGTCATTTGCCTTCTTTTAAGAGAGTCGTTGAGGCCACCTGGAGGTTTTTCTGTGTCCTCAGGGTCACTTGAGTAGTGCAAATGGGTGTGGAGCCTTCTTGGAACTGCTGAAAGGATTGTGTTGTAGACTGGAGAGAGATGGTGTCGTATCCCTTCGCACCACTCAGGTGAAGCAACGCGTCTTCAGAGCAAAACGAAAAAGTCCAGTCGCCTCGTGAAAATAAGCCTCTTTGTGATAACTATGACCTGGAGGACTGAAAATCCCCCTCCCCATCATTCTCTCCTCTCCACAGGCTTCAGCTACTGTCACAATCCCCAAAGAGCACCATCGCTTTGTGATTGGCAAGAATGGCGAGAAACTGCAGGAGCTTGAACTAAAGACGGCCACCAAGATCAACATCCCGCGGCCCGAGGACCTCAGCAGCCAGATCAAAATTATGGGCACCAAAGAAGGCATCGAGAAAGCACGTCATGAGATCTTGCTCATCTCAGCAGAGCAGGTGAGCGGCTGGGCACCTGTCCATCTCTCTAAAGGCCGCAGGGTGGAGACGTGAAGTTGGTGGGAGAACTTTGAAGGTCTTCTGCAGTTGATATTTTGAACGTCTCCTGCAACATCTTGGTTCTAAAACGGGATGGGATGGGATGGAATGGAATGGAATGGAATGGAATGGAATGGAATAGAATAGAATAGAATAGAATAGAATAGAATAGAATAGAATAGAATAGAATAGAATAGAATAGAATAGAATAGAATAGAATAGAATAGAATATGGAAAATAGAATAGAATAGAATAGAATAGAATAGAATAGAATAGAATAGAATAGAATAAGGGAAAATAGAATAGAATAGAATAGAATAGAATAGAATAGAATAGAATAGAATAGAATAGAATAGAATAGAATAGAATAGAATAGAAGAATAGAATAGAATAGAATAGAATAGAATAGAATAGAATAGAATAGAATAAACAGAGTTGGAAGGGACCTTGGAGGTCTTCTAGTCCAACCCCCTGCTTAGGCAGAAAACCCTATACCATCTCTTCTACAAAACTTCCAGTGTTGGAGCATTCACAATTCTGGACTCAAGTTTTTCCACTGGTTAATTGTTCCAACTGTCAGGAAGTTTCTTCTTAGTGCTAGATAAAGAGGCAAAGAGACAAGTACTTCATTTTTTCCCTCTAAAAAGCAATGAAACTTTCCTATACGTTAGTTCCCTTTTGATTTCATGGGGAAGAGTTGCTGGCTTTTTTCTAGCAGGTTTGCAGTGAAAATAAATCAATAATTACAAGTGGTTCATGACTTATGATCACAACTAGTAGTAACTGCGAGTGGGATCTTGACATCCTAGTGGACAACCACTTAAATATGAGCCAGCCGTGTGCTGCAGCTGCCAAAAAAGCCAACAGAGTTCTTGGCTGCATTAACAGAGGGATGGAATCAAGAACATATGAAGTGTTGATACCACTTTACAATGCATTGGTAAGGCCACACCTGGAATACTGCATCCAGCTGTGATCACCACAATGTAAAAAAGATGTCGAGACTCTAGAAAGAGTACAGAGAAGAGCAACAAAGATGATTGGGGGACTGGAGGCTAAAACATAGAGGGAACGGTTGCTGGAATTGGGTATGTGTAATTTAATGAAGAGAAGGGTGAGGGGTGACATGATAGCAGTGTTCCAATATCTCAGGGGCTGCCACAAAGAAGAGGGAGTCAAACTATTCTCCAAAGCACCTGAGGGCAAGACAAGAAGCAACAGATGGAAACTAATCAAGGAAAGAAGTAACCTAGAACTAACTGACATTGAGAACGATTAACCAGTGGAACAACCTGCCTCCAGAAGTTGTAAATGCGCCAACACTGGAATGGGACAACCATTTGTCTGAAATGGCATAGGTTTCCTGTCTGAGCAGGGGGTTGGACTAGATGACCTCCAAGGTCCCTTCCAACTCTGTTATTCTCTTCTGTTCTATTCTAACTCAGCCCAAAATTTCCATGGCTAAGCAAGACAGTGGTTAAATGGGTTTTGCCCCATTTTATGACCTTTCTTGCCACAGCTCTTAGGTGAATCATAGCAGATGTTAAGTCACTAACACGGTTGTTAAGTGAATCTGGCTTCCCCATTGACTTTGCTTGTCATAAGATCACAAAATGGGGATCACATGACCCCGGGACCCCGCAACCCTCATAAGTACATGCCAGTTGCCAAGCATCCGAATTATGACCCCAGGGATGCCACGATGGTCATAAGTGTGAACACAGTCATAAGTCACTTTTTCCCGTGCCGTGGTAACTTCAAACCGTCACTGAACAAGTGGTTGCAAATCAAGGACTATCTGTACAGTCATGCCTGGCACTAGAAGATTGCAATTATTATGATCATCTCCTATGTGCTTGTTTGAGAAGCTATAACAGCTTTTCTTGTGCGCAAAAAATGAAGCAGACTTTGAACTTCAATGGTGCCCACCCCCATTGCCAGCAGTGGCAGAACCATCCAGATACGTTGCGTGACGTCACGTGACACCGCGAGTTTGACATGTCTGACCTAGTAGTTAAGGCACCCGGGGCTAGAAAATGGGAGACCATGAGTTCAAGTTCCCCCACCTTAGCCAGCTGGGTAACCTTTGGCCAGTCGTTCTCTCTCAGCCCAACCCACCTCACAGGGTGGTTGTTCTGAGGAAAATAGGAGGAGGAAGCTGTCTCGGATATGTTCTCCACTTTGAGTTACACGTAGTCCTTGAGTTACAACCGTTTGTTTAGTGGCCGTTCAGAGTTACAAAGGCAGTGAAAAAAGTGACTTACGGCCGGTTTTCACACTTACGACCTTTGCAGCATCCCCAATGGTCACGCCATCAATATTTAAGGCTCTTGGCAACTTGGCTCTTGTCCCAGAGTTACATGATCAATTTTTTTCCCCGACCTACTGACAAGCAACGTCAGTGGGGGAGCCTGAAGCACTTCACAACCATGTTACTAATTCAACCACGGCAGGGATTCCCTTAAGAAATGCAGCAAGAACAATCGTAAAATGGGACAAAAAAAAACCTCACTTCACTAATTTCTCACTGAGCAACATATATTCTGGGTATCCGTTGTGGTTCGTAAGCTGAGGACTCCCTGTATTTATAAAAATAATAATAATAATAAAAGCGGGATGCCAATGAATACCCGAAAGAGCTTCAGGTGTGTCACATAGAATGGAAGGAAGTGTGGTGGATGGTTCCATCTGTCCGCTCGTGTCTAGTCAGGCTGAGGCTTCTCTGTGGTTTTATTTTAGGACAAACGAGCCGTGGAACGCTTGAACCTGGAGAAGGTCTTCCACCCATTCATCTCTGGGGCCTTCAACAAAACAGTCCAGGAGATCATGCAGGAGACAGGAGCACGCATCAACATCCCCCCGCCCAGCGTCAGCAAGGATGAGATCATCATTACGGGGGAGAAAGAACCCGTCTCCCAGGCTCTCCTGCGCATCCGCAAGATCTACGAGGACAAGGTAGGTGCCTGAGAGATCCCCATTGGAGTATCTGTCGCCATTTTTTTTTACTTCCCTGTGGCAGCAGTTTCCTTTCCTGGCTTCCTCACTTCCCCTCCCTTCTCAGAGGCAGAGTTGCTGAGACTTTGTGGTAGAGAGATTGGCAGAGCCAAAGGGAAGGAGTCAAGTGAGGCGTTAGTTTGGAATCTCTGCATAGTCACAAGAGGCTAAAGCCCAACTTCCCTCGAATGCCGTTGAGCCTTATCTAGTTTTTCCCAGGTTCGAGCCATTAGCCTGAGATGATTCCTAGGTATAGTCTTGAGCAATAAAGCATAACTTGAACCCTTCATGTGTGGATCTGATTGTTCGTGCCCGACACATTAGGAGCAAAACATTTTCACATGTTTGAACTTTATAAAATCCTGGAGTTAGAAGGGGCTAAATTAACATACAGGCAGTCCTCAATTTACAGTAATTTAGTGACCCGTTTGAAGTAACAACGGCACTGAAAAAAGTGACATCTGACCATTTTTCTAACAACGATTGCCTCATCCCCATGGTCAGGTGATCAAAATTCCAGACGCTTGGCAACCGATTCATATTTAAGACGATTGCAGTCTCATGGGATCACGGGATTCCCCTGTTGTGACCTTCTGACAAAGTCAATGGGGAAGCCAGATTCACTTAACAGCCGTGCTACTAACGTAACAACTGCCGTGATTCACTTAACAACTCTGGCAAGAAAGGTCATATAATGGGGCAAAACTCACTTAACAAATGTCTCACTTAGCAACGGAAATTGTGGTCGTAAGTTGAGGACTACCTGTAGATGGTACAGATGTGAAGGTACAGTCTGAGACATTGGTTCTCTGCTCAAAGCGCTCTAACATTAGGAACTTTCTTCGAAAATTTAATCAGAATTTGCTTTCTGGTAATTCAGATCCTTTATTATTCCATGTCTTGTGTTCTGGGCTGACAAAGGACAAACCTTGAGTTTTTTCATATGGCTTCCCTTTAAGGTAGTTCTGTCATATCCTCTCTAAATTGTCTTTTTCAGGTAAATATTTCCAGATGCTTTAATACAGGGGTGTCAAACTCGCAACATCGCATGACGTGTCGCGACGTATCGTGACCTTTTTGCCATTGCCGGCAATGGGATGGGCGCGGTTTCGCTGTGGTGCATCCGGCCCGCGGGCCGGCAGTTTGACACCCCTGCTTTTAATATATTCTACGACCTTGCTATACATTGCGTGACCGCATCTGTGTTTTCGCTGAGCAGATGTTGTGGATGTCTGAATAGAGAAATGGCTAATAATCCTAGGGCAAATTGGGGAAGGGTATGTCCCAAGGGTGCTTTTTCAAGAAGCAACTGGACTTTCTTTGTTTTTCCTTTGAAGACGTTTCGCTTCTCATCCCAGAAGCTTCTTCAGCTCTGACTGGATGGTGGGGAAATGGAAGGATTTATACTCCTTGCAGACAGCTGGTCATTTGCCTTCTTTTAGAGCAGGAGTAGGCAACCTGGGCTCTTTTATGACTCGTGGACTTCAACTCCCAGAATTCCTGAGTGAGCCATGCTGACTCAGGAATTCTGGGAGTTGAAGTCCATGAGTCATAAAAGAGCCAAGGTTACCTACCCATTTTAGAGAGTCGTTGAGGCCATTTGGAGGTTTACCTGTGTCCTCAGGGTCACCTGAGTGGTACAAATGTGTGTGGGGCGTTTTTGGCTGGAGGATTTTTTTGCCTTGTGTCCCTTCACTGTGGAAGACAGGCTCAGGCTGTTGGGGATTTATTAATTTATTTTATTTTATTAGATTTTTATACCGCCCTATTCCCGAAGGACTCAGGGTGGTTTACAGGGCAGCATAAAATACAATATAAAAGATAATATAAAATTAAAATAAATTAAATTAATTAAGCCCAACAATTAAAACAATATTTAAAAAGCTAAAAACCCTTCAGTCCAGGCCTGATAGATCGAAAAGCCAGGTTTTCAGGTCCCGGCGAAATGAACGCAGATCGGGGGCGGTCCGGAGTTCCACCGGTAAATCATTCCAAAGGGCAGGCGCGCCCACAGAGAACGCTCTTCCCCTGGGAATAACCCGCCGGCATTCCTTAACCGGCGGTATCCTGAGAAGGCCCTCCCTGAGATGCCTGTGTTGTCTGCATCTCAGACCGAAGCGCAAATGGTTCCACTCTGCTACCCACCCATTTGATTAATGGGGGGGCTGTGATTAAGGTTGGCTTTGCATCGTTTCTGGCTTAGAGAAGCTGCCTCTGGTTGTCTTTCAGAAGCGCAAGACCACCACCATCTCCGTGGAGGTGAAGAAGTCCCAGCACAAGTACATCATCGGTCCGAAAGGAAACACTTTGCAGGAAATCCTAGATACCACTGGAGTCTCGGTGGAGATGCCGCCCCTTGAAAGCAGCTCGGAGACCATCATTCTGCGTGGAGAGCCGGACAAACTGGGGCCAGCCCTAACTCAGGTCTATGCCAAGGTATCCATCTGCCACGGTCACATAAAAGGCCTAGTCAGCCAGGGATATTTCACATGGGACCAGCACAGCAGTATCACTGGCAGCCAGGCACCTTGATTGATGTGCTAAAGTCAATAAAATAAATCCGGCTTTTCCTCTAGAATTTGTGCAAGATAACTGAAAACAAAATGCACATCAACCTTAAAGACCAGCTGGGTAAAAAATGTTGGATCCGTGCAGCAAAATATTTTTCTCTCTGTGCGTATGTCTGTTTCCTCTCACTTTTCCTTTGGATGGATGGATACCTGCTGTTTTGTTTAAAATAAACTGGTATTAAATTATCAAGCAAGGTCCACTGTGTTTAGATTAAGGCTTTCTGTGAATTTGGCCATTGTAAATCACAAACAGGATGCGGTGTCCTAGTGAACTTAGTAAATTGTGTTGTTTTTTCAGGAAACCACATTAAACAAACTGTGAAAAAGTAGAGATGGGCAAACTTTGATGGTCAAAAGTGGCACTTAAAAGGGGGGGGGGAGAATGTGGGGCCACTTTATTTAAGGAAACATTTGGGCTTTGGAGAATAATACAACCTAGGTGGCCAGAAAGGCCCAACAGAGGCTTCACTTTCTCAGGGTCTTGCAGAAGAACAGGGTGGAACAACGGCTTATGACCCTCTTTTACCGGTCAACTATAGAGAGCGTCCTCTCGTATGGTATTGTGGTTTTGTACGCGGTGGCTCAGTGGGTTAGGACACTGAGCTTGTCGATCAGAAGGTCGGCAGTTTGGCGGGTCGAATCCCGAGTGCCGCGTAACGGAGTGAGCACCTGTTACTCATCCCAGCTTCTGCCAACCTAGCAGTTTGAAAGCACGTAAAAAATGCAAGTAGAAAAATAGGGACCACTCCGGTGGGAAGGTAACAGCGTTCCGTGCGCCTTTGGCGTCTAGTCATGCCGGCCACATGACCACGGAGACGTCCTCGGGTAAGCGCTGGCTCTTCGGCTTTGAAACGGAGATGAGCACCGGCCCCTAGAGTCGGAAACGACTAGCATGCGTGTGCGGGGGAACCTTTACCGTTTTTTATGCTGGTCTGACAGCCGCGGATAGGAAGGCATTACAGAGGGTGCTGAGCACAGCACAAGACATTGTGGGCTGTCCCCTGACACCACTGGATGACCTCGCCAGGGCTCGTTGCCTTGGAAGAGTGAGGAAAATTCTCAGGGAGGACTCACACCCTGGACGGTATCTCTTTACTCTCCTACCATCCGGTAGGAGATATAGGAGTATAGCCAGCCGTACCAACAGGCTGAAAAACAGCTTTTATCCATGGGCTGTTTAGGCTTTTGAAAGGGGAAATAATTTTTATAAACTTTATGCAGAATTGACTTGCAATTAGTTCACCTGGTGTAACAAGATGGTGGGTTTGTTGTCACTGTGAATTGTGGGGGGCACGAAGGGAGGCTCAGCCAATCTCAATGTATATACATGGTTGTACTTTGACAATAAAGGTTCATTCATTCTAAACCACCCCCCCCCTTTTTAATAAAAATTTGTTTCCTAACGCAGAACGGGAGAAAAGTTGAGTTTTAGCAAAATTGGATAGGTTTGAGGGATGCAAAACGGGGATTTAATGGCTACGTGAATCCTAGAGTCCGAAGATTAACCAACTCTGGTTTAGTGTAATTGGGGAACTTGCAAATCTAATTAAGAAAAGCAAAACAGGAGAATGTTGCAACGATGCCACCTGGAGGCAGAATACAGGTATTGCAGCATTAAAAAAAAACGCTGGCATAAAGATGTGCCAGCCTTGGTATCTCACTCGAATGGGAGACCTCTCTGTAGCCAGGTTTTCAAAGCCGCTCTTGTGAATGAAGCCGGTAAACTCTTCCTGCCGTCCTGTCCCTTTTCCCTAGGCGAAGAGTGTGATGGTAGCTGAAGTAATGGCCCCAGCCTGGTTGCATCGTTTTATAATTGGGAAGAAAGGACAGAATATTGGCAGAATTACCCAGCAACTCCCTAAGGCAAGTATTCTTAAAATAACATGGTTACAAATAAAATAGCGAGAGTAAAAAAAAACAACAACTCTGGTTTGATGCACGAAATATTGTTTTTTAAAAAAGGAAAAGCATGCCTCTCTCCCTTGAGGATACTGGAAAAGCAGGAACTAAATTTGAAGAGTCCGTTGGGCCCTTTGCCCCTCCCTTAATAGATCACATGGAGCACCTTAAACGTCAAATGTGTGGTTTTCAGGTCCACAAGGGTTCTAATGCAGGTAGTCCTCAACTTGCAACCATTCACTGACTGACCGTTCAGCTTACAATCAGTTCTCACATTTACAACCATCATATAGCATCGAGGAGAAAAGCAACCTAGAACTAAGGGTGGGGGGGAAAAATCCTGACAGTGAGAACGATTAACCAGTGGGGGAAAAATTGCATCCAGAAGTTGTGAATGCTCCAACACTGGAAGTTTTTTTTAAGAAGAGATTGGACAGCCGTTTGTCTGGAATGGTATAGAGCAGGGGTCCCCAACCTGTGGGGCCAAGGCCCGGTACCGGTCAGTGACCTGTTGGCCACCAGATCGCGGGAATGGCTGCCAAGTATGCACACGTGTGCATGCACCCTCCCCACTCGTGCTAGGGCTGCCCCGCAGTGCTAGTGGCCCCGTTTGCGCATGTGCGGGGCGCTAGCACCACCAGCGTCACCCGGGCACTAGTGGCCCATGCATGCACACACATTTCCCTACTCCTCCCTTTCTCTCCGGGCCGGCAGCTCAGAAAGGTTGGGGACCTCTAGTGTAGGGTTTCCTGCCTGAGCAGGGGGTTGGACTAGAAGACCTCCAAGGTCCCTCCTATTGTATTCTATTCTACCCGTGTGGTGATGGGATCAAAATTTGGGCCCGTGGCCACAGGAGTGTATTTCCAAACGTCGCAGCAACCCGGGGTGTGTGTGTGTGTGTGTGTGTGTGTGTGTGTGTGTGTGTGTGATGCTACCATCATTTGTGACCTTCCCAACTGACGTCTCGCTAGCAAAGTCAATGGGAGAAGCCGTATCCGCTTAACGACCACATGATTCAGAACAACCGCAGGGGTTCGCTTTAATGACTTTGCCAGAGAAAGTCATAAACCTGGGCACACTCTTCTTCACAACTACCTTGCTCAGCAATGGAAGCTCTTGCCCCAGTTGTGGTCGTAAGTCGAGGACTACCTGCGGATGAGTTTCCTGGAAGCTTCATATGACGAGACTGGCCCCTCCCCTTAAAAACGATGCTTATTGAGATCTTTTGGGGGTACATGTTTTTGATGGCTTGGCTCATCCACTTTTCAGGTTCACATTGAATTCACGGACGGCGATGAGAAGATCACTCTGGAGGGACCCACCGAGGAGGTGGAATTGGCCCAAAGCCAGATTCAGGAAATCATTCGGGACCTGGTGAGTTCTCCTGTGAATCTTACGTGTGTACTTTCTCTCTCTTTTTTCATCAGACCCATCACTATAGCAGGAAGAGCAAAATTAAATAAATAAATAAATAAATGTAGATCCAGGTCAGAAATTTTTATCTGTTTCCTCCTTGGCGGCAGTGTGAATTGTGGCCAGTGATATTATGGGTATCACCCATTTGGAGAGATGATGCAGAACTATTTGCAGAAGAGGGTGCTTAAAACACCCACGTTGTCCCTTTTTTTCCCCCGGGTATTATTTGGTCTCTTAAAACTTCCTAGAAATGTACCGTATTTTCCGGTGTATAAGACGACTGGGCGTATAAGATGACCCCCCAACTTTTGAGATGATTTTCAAGATTTTTAGTCTTATACGACGGAAAATCAGCGAGCCCGGGAAGGCACGCCCTCCCCTCTCACTGTGGAGGAAGCAGGGCAGGCTGGCGTCTGGTGGGAGCCGGCAGGGCAGTCCTGCGCACGCGCGCACTCGGGGACTGCGCGCGTGTGCAGGACTGCCCTGCCGGCTCCCGCCCGACGCTCTTCCCTCTTGAGGCAGCATCGCTTCCCGGCTCCTAAGGAGTCCTCGGGGATGCTGCCTCAAGAGGGAAGAGCGTCGGGCGGGAGCCGGCAGGGCAGTCCTGCACACGCGCACACTCCCCGGCTGCTAAGGAGTGCTCCTTAACAGCCGGGGGGGGCGCGCGTGCGCAGGACTGCCCTGCCGGCTCCCGCCAGACGCCAGCCTGCCCTGCTTCCTCCACAGTGAGAGGGGAGGGCGTGCCTTCCCGGGCTCGCTGATTTTCCGGCATATAAGACGACTGGGCGTATAAGACGACCCCCCCCCCCAACTTTTGAGATGATTTCCATGGGTTAAAAAGTCGTCTTATACGCCGGAAAATACGGTAATCCAGAAATTAAAAAGTCCTGCCTGTTCAAACGGGCAGCAGAGGTCCAATTAGAAAGCTGAAGTCCGGTGGGTTATCTCCCCTATCAGCCTGCAGCTTTTGCCACGTTGAGAGTGGGGTGATGGCTCAACGGTTAAAGGCCGTTGGGCTTGACGGCTGGAAAGGTGACAGCCCAAGTGCGAGACCTAGCACCGTGCAATGGAGTGAGTTCCCATTCCTTGCTCTAGCTCAGGGGTCTTCAAACTTGGCCCTTTTATGACTTGTGGACTTCAACTCCCAGAATTCCTCAGCTTTGCTGGCTGAGGAATTCTGGGAGTTGAAGTCCATAAGTCATAAAAGGGCCAAGTTTGAAGACCCCTGCTCTAGCTCCTGCCCACTTTGCCGTTTGAAAGCATGCAAATGTGAGTAGATTAAAAGGTACCACTTTCGGTGGGAAGAGAAGAACGTTCCGTGCGCCTTTGGCATATGGACGTGCTGGCCACATGACTCCCCCCCACACACACACACACAAAACGTCTTTGGACAATGCTGGCTCCCTCGGCTAAGAAACAGAGATGAACATCACCCCTTAGAGTCGGACAGGACTGGACAGGGGAAACGTATACAACTATTGCCATGTTGCCAAAAAAGGGCACTGGATTTTCCAGAAAACAAGGATCTCTTGGAAAGCCTTAGCAAAACTGTATGGGGGGAGCAAATAGATTCCAATTCGGGCATCCATTCAGAACCTGTGAACGTTTGAAAATCCACCGAGAAGCAATTTTTGGTTTTTTTTTAAGGCTCTCAGAAGAGCTTTGTTGTTTTTTTTAATTGAAAGTTTTATAAAAGTTACAATATAAACCCAGCCCACCCCACCCTCCCAACCCTCCCCCTCCCTCACTTCCCAGAGTTGAATAAAAGGTAAAGGTAAAGGTTCCCCTGCACATGCGTGCTAGTCGTTTCCGACTCTAGGGGCCGGTGCTCATCTCCGTTTCAAAGCCAAAGAGCCAGCGCTTGTCGGAGGACGTCTCCGTGGTCATGTGGCCGGCATGACTAGACGCCAAAGGCGCACGGAACGCTGTTACCTTCCCACCGGAGTGGTCCCTATTTTTCTACTTGCATTTTTACGTGCTTTCGAACTGCTAGGTTGGCAGAAGCTGGGACGAATAACAGGCACTCATTCTGTTACGCGGCACTCGGGATTCGACCCGCCAAACTGCCGACCTTCTGATCGACAAGCTCAGTGTCCTAACCCACTGAGCCACCACGTCCCCTCAGAGTTGAATACAGGGTTACAAATAAACATAATCTAACTAACATTAACCAGCTATGTAAGTAACCAACTTCTTAATGCGCTTTAACTCCCTTTAAACTAAAAATACAAACCAAGTTAGAATATACGTACCAATAACATAAACAAATAACATCCTTATTATTGAACTAATCAAAAATTTCACTATAATAAACTACTAATAAAAATAACAATATAAAATCTATTCGTAAGCTAAATGAAACTTTTTAGTCCCATATTTATTCTGAATATAATCTATCCATCTTCTCCAAACCGAAATGTATCTTTCTTGTGAATGATCCTTCAAGTAAGCAGAAATCTTAGCCATTTCTGCTAAATTTGACACTTTAAGCGTCCATTCTTCAATAGTAGGCAAACTATCCTTCTTCCAATATTGCCCTACCAATAACCTCGCAGTTGTTATCAAATTCAACATCAAGTTAATTTCTTTAGTATCACAATCTATAATAATACCCAATAAGAACAATTGTGGAGAAAATTTTATCTTTCTCTTAAAAATCTTTTGAACATTCCACCAAATTTTGATCCAAAAAGCTTTAACATTTCTACAAGTCCACCATATATGATAATAGGTAGCGTCCAAACTACCACATCTCCAACATTTGGGCTGTAAAAGAGCTTTGTTGTTTGCTAGGATAAGCGAGTCATATAATCATACAGCTGGAAGGGACCTTGGAGGCGAGGGACGTGAAAGAGTGTGCCAAGCCTATTCAGTTGTACATTAATGCGGGGCTGTCCAAACTTGGCAACTTTTAAGACTTGTGGACTTTTAACTCCCATGGCTGCCTGGGTAATTCTGGGAGTTGAAGTCCACAAGTGCAATTGCTGGTGCCTGCTGTCTGAGGCTCCATTTTCGTCTTGCAAGTCTCGTGTCTCACTGTCCCATCCTCGCCTGCAGCTCAGACGGATGGACTACACCGAAGTGCTTATCGACCAGAGATTTCACCGCCATCTGATTGGGAAAAACGGAGCTAACAGTGAGTCAGGCTGATCAGAAGTCTAGAGAGGAATAAAAGAACGCTGAAGGATTTAAGGTGGCTGGGGTGAAGTTCATGTTCTTGCTGATGACTTGATCACTCAAGGATCCTCAGGGCTCCCGGGCAATTTTGAAGAGGGGGGGGCGGGGCGGGGGTTTGTGTGTGTGTCAGATTTTTAAGAAAGACCTGATCAACCTCTCACAGACAAGAGTGAGATCTCTCGGCTTTGTTGCCTTTCTGATAGTTTTGAAGCTCCCTCTGATGCATTACCTTAAAATTTTAACTACAGGTAGTCCTCGACTTACAATCACAACTGAGGCCAAAGTTTCTGTGGTTAAGCGAGACCTTCGTTAACTGAGTTTCGCCCCATTTTATGACATTTCTGGCCACAGTTCTTAAATTCGATCGCCGCAGTTTGTAAGTTAGTCACTCGGTCGTTAAGTGGAATCTGGCTTCCCCCATTGACTTGGCTTGTCGGAAGGTGGCAAAAGGTGATCACGTGACACACACACACACACACACACACACACACCACCACCACCCCCGGGGACGCTGCGACCGTCTTAAACACGAACCGGTTGCTAAGTGTCTGAATTTTGATCACGTGGCCGTGGGAATTCTGCAAAAAAAAAAAAAAAAGCTGTAACTGAAAAATGACGATAAGTCACTTTTTTTCCAGTGCTGTCGTATAACTTTGAACGGTCACCGAATGAAAGGTTGTAAGTCGTGGGACTTACCTGTATTCAAAGTGAAAGCGGTCTTTGTTTCTTGCTCAGTTCTAATCCTAAAGACTTTGTTGGTTTCGTTCATGGGAGCCACACAAATTCACTTTTATTTAGGTTTTTTTTTGGGGGGGGGGGGCAAGGGGTGAAAATCACAGCAAAGTTAGAGAATTCCTAATTGATGGTCCCCCCCCCCGAGGGAGTTGAGTGGCTAGCTAGAATTTGAAACTTGGGGTTCCTCCATTTTTTGGGTGTTCCCCATCCCACTTTGCGGGAGAGAGGGGAAGATGGCGGCCCTCCTCAGGAAGAAGAGGACTTCCCCTAATGCTCTCTTTTCTGTACTTAACCTCTTCCTCCTCCCCCTCCCCCAGTCAACCGCATCAAGGAACAACACAAAGTCTCAGTCCGCATCCCTCCCGACAGCGAGAAGAGCAACCTGATCCGGATCGAAGGAGACCCCCAAGGGGTACAGCTGGCTCGTAAGGAGCTGCTGGAAATGGCGGCCCGGATGGTAAGGAGAGACGGTGCCTTGATCGGCCTCAAAGCATCTCCCTGTGTATTTGCTAGACGTCCTGCGGGGAGGGATCCAAAGAAACGGTTGCTTTGGGATAGGGTGCCATGCTTTTCACGAATGGTGGCTTCTCCTAGGAAAACGAACGCACCAAGGATCTGATCATCGAACAGCGCTTTCATCGGACAATCATCGGGCAAAAAGGCGAGAAAATCAAGGAGGTCCGGGACAAGTTTCCAGAAGTAAGGAATTTCTCCCCCCCCCTTCCAAAAAAAGCACGTTCTGGGGCTTTTGCAAAAAAAAATATTCTTTCCAGATTTCTGGCCAAATACAAAAGTTGGTTTTGTGGTTTCTGGGTAGCCTTGAGGCTTAGCGCTTTATTTGAGTTTAAATTAAATATTTTGTTTTGCATTTCAACTTATTGTTTTTAATCATAATTGTAATAGTAGAGTTGGAAGGGACCTTGGAGGTCATCTAGTCCAACCCCCTGCTCAGGCAGGAAACCCTATACCATTTCAGACAAATGGCTGTCCAGTAGCTCATCTTCTGAGACACTGGAGAAGTGTCAGGTACAGACAACCAGAGTGACTCGTGAATAGCCCAAGTCATCAATTTATTGACTTCTACCTATATTAAAAGGTATATATATAAAAGGGATATATATAAAATTTATATAAAAGGGATATATATAAAAGGGATGCAGTGGCTCAGTGGGTTAGGACGCTGAGCTTGTCGATCAGATGGTTGGCAGTTTGGCGGGTCGAATCCTGAGTGCCACGTAGCAGAGTGAGCGCCTGTTACTCGTCCCGGCTTCTGCCAACCTAGCACTTCGAAAGCACGTAAATATGCAAGTAGAAAAATAGGGACCGCTACGGTGGGAAGGTAACAGCGTTCCGTGCGCCTTTGGCATCTAGTCATGCCGGCTACATGACCACGGAGACGTCCTCGGACAAATGCTGGCTCTTCGGCTTTGAAATGGAGATGAGCACTGGCCCCTAGACTCGGAAACGACTAGCACGCATGTGCGGGGGAACCTTTACCTTTTTTTACCTATATTACAAGAGTCTCACCAGCCTTTTTACTTTTTCCCCTGGGAACAACCAGATAAGATTTCATAGATCTTGGGAGGACAAGCGGTCAGATTTATTCTCTTTCAACTGTGCAAGGACTCAAGGCTGATTCCCTGCTTGACCCCACCTTCTAGACAGTTTCCTAGCAAAAAAGGCATATGTGCAAGTCTCACCTCATTTTATTCCCATATAGCCCTCTGAGGTTATAGGTTATAGCCCTTTTTAACTGCATAGAACCTTAAGCTTTCTTTAATCCTAAAATCAAACTTTCTCTGTTTAGCGTTGGACACCCTTTACATGCAAAATACTAGACTGAAACTGAACAATTTTGTCGTCTTTACAGCTTTGTTGTATCACAGCCTTTGCAGATGCTGTTAGACAAATATATGTATATATTGTTTGATGTTCGAGGAAATTAGTTTATGTTTAATGCAGAATGTATTTTCTGTGAATCTCTGGCTTTTTAAAAGAAAAGGACACACTGCAGAAAAGCGTTAAAGGCGCAACTATTTTGTTGGGCTTTTAACAACTGCTTAATGGTCTTGGCACTCCTTTTAATTTGTATCAACTTTTATATGTTGTTTTGGTTTCATTTAAATGTAATCAGCTGTTTTGAAAACTTGCCAGAGGGGAAGTGGGATTTGGGGGGGGGGGGAGAGGTATAAATCAAATTAATAAGAGCTGTTTGAAAGTGCATTGACCATATATGAGTGAAAAATTATAAATGAGAGAATAGACACTTTGTATAGCTCACTGTTACAGGAAGAGGACTTCAATCCAAAAAATTGGTTCAAAACAAGGTGAATGTAAATTTGGCTGGATTTTTGTACCATTCCCATCCTTGCCAAGTCTCTGCTTTGCAATAGGATTTAAACAAAGGTGTGTGTGTGTGTGTGTGTGTGTGTGTGTGTGTGTGTGTGTGTGTGTGTATGGATGGATGGATAGATAGATAGATAGATAGATAGATAGATAGATAGATAGATAGATAGATAGATAGATAGATAGATGATAGATAGATAGACAGACAGATGATAGATGATAGATAGATATAGATGATAGATAATAAATAGACAAACAGAGATGATGATAGATAGATAATAGACACAGAAAGATGATAGATAGATAGATAGATAGATAGATTATAGATAGATAGATAGATAGATGATAGATAGATAGATAGATATAGATGATAGATAGATAATAAATAGACAGACATGATGATGATAGATAATAAATAGACACAGAAAGATGATAGATAGATAGAGATAGATAGATAGATGATAGATAGATAATAGACAAATAGATGATGATAGATAAATAGATAGATAAATTAATAGATAGATGATAGTTAAGAGATAATAGAGATCTAGATATGAATTCACCACTTTCTTTTCAAAGCTCACATGTTCTGCCACTCCACCCTACAGGTGATCATCAATTTCCCCGACCCTTCACAGAAGAGCGACATCGTACAGTTGCGTGGGCCCAAAAACGAGGTGGAGAAATGTGGAAAGTACCTACAAAAAGTCATTGCAGAGCTGGTGAGTCTAGCTGACTCAGCTTCCGGAGAAGCATTTGAGAGCCTTTTATTCTGTTGGGGTAAAAAAAGAGGCTTCTTCCCCCCTTTTCAGTCTTTGGGACATAGAGAGGAGATACCATCTGATCGCTTTTGGATAGCTGCTGCTCTGACCATCCTGCTTTGGGTGCTGAGCACCCCTGTGGCACACATTCCTTGTGATGGTTAGGAGAGTAGTGAGGAATGGCAGCGTCTGTCGAAAGACCAGATCCACACCTGCAAGGTCCAGTTAAACTGATTCATTTAAAAAATAAAAAAGGTGCAAAATGCGGCCGCGCGGGTGCTTATGGGAGTATCTCGGTACTCCCATGTTACACCACTCCTCCGTGAGCTGCATTGGCTTCCGGTTACCCGCCGGGTGCGATTCAAGGTGCTGGTAATAACCTTTAAAGCCCTACATGGCTTAGGCCCGGGGTACTTGCGAGACCACCTGCTGCCATTGTCAACCTCCCATCGCCCGGTTCGCTCCCACAGAGTCAGCCTCCTCAGGGTGCCGTCGGCCAGGCAATGCCGTCTGGCGACCCCCAGGGGGAGAACCTCCTTTGTGGGCACGCCGACCCTGTGGAATGAGTTGCCTCCAGAGCTGCGGACGGCCCCTGACCTAACGGTCTTTCCGCCGTGACCTGAAAACTTGGTTATTCCAACAAGCGGGTCTGGACTGACTATGTGTTTTAAATTTGGCTTTTATTGAGTTAAATTGTCGTGTATCTATTACATTTACTGTTTAATTCTTTTTTAAATTTTGTATTCCATGTTTCTTAAATTTTTTGTTGTGAGCCGCCCTGACTCCTTAGGGAGAAGGGCGGCATATAAATTCAATAAATCTAATCTAATCTAATCTAATCTAATCTAATCTAATCTAATCTAATCTAATCTAATCTATGCAAAGGAGTCTTGTCAACTGACAGCTAGCACCTGCTTGGAATTAGATAAGGGCCAACGGAATTCAAGGGAGGTTCGACTGAGTCCGCTTGTGGCTATATAGGGATTCTAGGCTTATTCCTGTTTTGACTCCGCCCCCTGGGGGTTCTCTCAATATCAGGAGATACGTAGCGCTGAAGCTCTCTCTCTCTGATACTAGGTGGTTAGCATGCCTCTAGTGAGTCTGACCAAGTCAGAGGCTGGACTACAAGGCCAGGTACATTAATAGAGATGAACAGAGCCGGAAACGAAATCTCTCTGCTTAACTCCCTTCCCTCCCTTTTTCTGCGCCTTAGATCGAAAACAGTTTTTCCATCCCGGTTCCCATTTTCAAGCAATTCCACAAGAATATCATTGGGAAAGGAGGCGCCAATATCAAAAAGGTAAAAGGGGGGAGGCTCTCCCACCTCACCCGCTACACTCTTGTCTTCTGTGTGCGTGTACGGGTACGTGTGCACATACATGTTGGTAATGGTACCTGTCCCTTTTTTATGAAAAGGGCCAGTGGGTCAAGGATTTAAGCCTAGGTATGTAAATCTAGGGACGCAGTGGCTCAGTGGGTTAAGACGCTGAGCTTGTCGATCAGAAGGTCGGCAGTTTGGCTGGTCGAATCCCGAGTGCCGCGTAGCAGAGTGAGCGCCTGCTACTCATCCCAGCTTCTGCCAACCTAGCAGTTCGAAAGCATGTAAAAAATGCAAGTAGAAAAATAGGGACCACTCCGGTGGGAAGGTAACAGCGTTCCGTGCGCCTTTGCCGTCTAGTCATGCCGGCCACATGACCACGGAGACGTCCTCGGACAAGCGCTGGCTCTTCGGCTTTGAAACGGAGATGAGCACCGGCCCCTAGAGTCGGAAACGACTAGCACGCATGTGTGAGGGAACCTTTAGCTATGTAAATCTAGAACGTTACACTGCAGTCTTATATACATTAGAGTACTCCCAGCTCACACTGGATTCCAAAACAGTTGTGATTCCCATTTAGAGGGACCCTGGGCCCTTGGATTTGGAGATTTGGAGATTCTTCCTGTATTTGGGACGCTTAAATAGGAGAAATCAACACCCACCCAGAATATGTGGCCCAAGTAGGTTCCTGACACAGCCCCATCATCTCTGAGGGCAGTCCCTTGTAGAGCTCATGAGAGTAGTCTAGCCTTGAGGCTCTGGGGTTTGATGTTGTCTCTTCACAATAGATTCGAGAGGAAACCAATACCAAGATTGACCTCCCTACAGAAAACAGCAATTCTGAAGTGATCCTGATCACTGGGAAGAAGGCCAATTGTGAGGATGCTCGGGATCGTATCTTGGCCATCCAGAGAGAGCTGGTGGGTGTGTGAACCATTTTCCTCCTCCTCCCCCTCCTCCTCCCCCTCCTCCTTCTCTTCCTCCTTCTCTTCCTCTTCCTCCTCCTCCTTCTCTTCCTCCTTCTCCTCCTCCTCCTCTTCCTCCCCTCCTCCTCCTCCCCCTCCTCCTTCTCCTCCTCCTCTTCCTCCCCCCTCCTCCTCCTTCTCCTCCTCTTCCTCCTCCTCCTCCTCCTCCTCCCCCTCCTCCCCCTCTTCCTCCTCCTCCTCCTCCTCCTCCCCCCCTCCCCCTCCTTCTCTTCCTCCTTCTCTTCCTCCTTCTCCTCCTCCTCCTCTTCCTCCCCCTCCTCCTCCTCCCCCTCCTCCTTCTCCTCCTCCTCTTCCTCCCCCCTCCTCCTCCTTCTCCTCCTCTTCCTCCTCCTCCTCCTCCTCCTCCCCCCTCCTCCCCCTCTTCCTCCTCCTCCTCCTCCCCCCCTCCCCCTCCTTCTCTTCCTCCTTCTCTTCCTCCTTCTCCTCCTCCTCCTCTTCCTCCCCCTCCTCCTCCTCCCCCTCCTCCTTCTCCTCCTCCTCTTCCTCCCCCCTCCTCCTCCTTCTCCTCCTCTTCCTCCTCCTCCTCCTCCCCCCTCCTCCCCCTCTTCCTCCTCCTCCTCCTCCTCCCCCCCTCCCCCTCCTCTTCCTCCTTCTCTTCCTCCTTCTCCTCCTCCTCTTCCTCCCCCTCCTCCTCCTCCCCCTCCTCCTTCTCCTCCTCCTCTTCCTCCCCCCTCCTCCTCCTTCTCCTCCTCTTCCTCCTCCTCCTCCTCCTCCCCCCTCCTCCCCCTCTTCCTCCTCCTCCTCCTCCTCCCCCCCTCCCCCTCCTTCTCTTCCTCCTTCTCTTCCTCCTTCTCCTCCTCCTCCTCTTCCTCCCCCTCCTCCTCCTCCCCCTCCTCCTTCTCCTCCTCCTCTTCCTCCCCCCTCCTCCTCTTCCTCCTCCTCCTCCTCCTCCCCCCTCCTCCCCCTCTTCCTCCTCCTCCTCCTCCTCCCCCCCTCCCCCTCCTTCTCTTCCTCCTTCTCTTCCTCCTTCTCCTCCTCCTCCTCTTCCTCCCCCTCCTCCTCCTCCCCCTCCTCCTTCTCCTCCTCCTCTTCCTCCCCCCTCC
>NC_139517.1:7415395-7586594 GCF_947247035.1 Vipera ursinii | reverse complement strand
GAGATTCCTGGCTCTTTGTTCAGTTTCAGAACAATAGAACAGAACATTTTTTGAATATTGACTTGCAGCTGGTCTGTCTGAATCACAGCTTTTTCTTGCACAAAATTTTGATAAGTCAGTTGAGATCTTCTTACAGGTGATCTTTTGAGGCTTGGCGCTAGGTTGCTACTGACAGAGAAACCCCGTGATGTGGTTTCTCTAAATTTCCCATCACACACACACCCCCACCCCAAAAAAGGGAGATTTAAAGAAATAATTGTAGATGACTTTTTTAAAAAAAATAACTAAAATTATGTTGTGAAAAGTTTTCCCGTTGCCCAAGGAGTTCATTCCCTCCCTTAAACAAGCATAATTTTTTATATGTTGTATATAGTATGGTTAGGTGTGTGTCATGTATGTTTCACTTTGAAAGCGGGCAACTCAATTTCATTTTTGATGTGTGCCCACAGTAAAAAAAAAATGAAAATAAAGGTTATCTTATCTTGTCCATAGTGTATTTGGTCAGGTTTACAGGAAAGGGAATGATTCTGGGCTAATATCTCTCTTGACTCCGCCCCGGGCCATACCTGTCTTCCTACTAGCCACAAAAAAGAAATCCAGACTTCAGATACAGCAGAAATACACTTGTAAAATTGTAAACCTGGTATAGTTTTCAGGTTAATGGCCCAATCTTGGGGGGCTTCTGAGTGTCTCTACAAAAACCTCCAAGCTCAGAGAGCACCTAGGACCTGACAGTTCAACCCTTGAGCTACAAATATTCTCTTATAAGAGAAATCAAACATGATGAATTGGCGCGGAGGCCAGGTCACCACCATTCATTTTGAACTTGGATTTTGTAGCTTTTCTCTTCTCACCCTCAGGCCAACATCAAAGAAGTGGATATCTCCATCCCAGCCAAACTGCACAATTCGCTGATTGGGGCCAAGGGGCGGCTGGTGCGTTCAATCATGGAGGAATGTGGCGGGGTGCACATTCATTTCCCTTCCGAAGGCTCAGGCAGCGAGAAAGTCACCATCCGAGGGCCCGGTGAAGAGGTGGAAAGAGCGAAGCGCCAGTTGCTGCATCTTGCCGAGGAAAAGGTAGGTGGTTGGTAAACCTCCGTCTACAATTTGATGGTTTGCAGAGAAGTTAAAGGGATGCGGTGGCTCAATGGGTTAGGACGCTGAGCTTGTCGATCAGAAGGTCGGCAGTTTGGCGGGTCGAATCCTGAGTGCCGCGTAAGAGAGTGAGCGCCTGTTACTCATCCCAGCTTCTGCCAACCTAGCAGTTCGAAAGCACGTAAAAATGCAAGTAGAAAAATTGGGACCACTCCGGTGGGAAGGTAACAGCGTTCCGTGCGCCTTTGGCATCTAGTCATGCCGGCCACATGACCACGGAGACGTCCTCGGACAAGCGCTGGCTCTTCAGCTTTGAAACGGAGATGAGCACCGGCCCCTAGAGTTGGAAACGAGTAGCACGCATGTGCGGGGGAACCTTTTCCTTTTACCTTTTAGAGAAGTTAAGTTTCTTGACCCAAAAAAACAGCCGTAAAGGGTCAGAACAGTAAGGCTGTGGACTAGCCTTGAATTAACCATTAACCAATTAACCATTAAGCAAACCAATCAGGTATTTAGGGTACCATGGAAAGGAGAGACACCATAGACCAGGGTTGGGCCACTATTGCAACTTTACGACCTGTGGATTTTAATTCCCAGAATTCTTGAGCCAGCACGGCTGGCATGAGTAGCTCAGGAATTCTGGGAGTTGAAGTCCACAGGTCGTAAAATTGCCATAGCTGCCCATCCCTACCATAGAGTTTTTCTCTTTAGCTCTCATGCCCTTAACTCTTTCATTGCCACACTTCAGGTTTCAATTAATATTTCTATTTTTTCCCCTCTTATAATAATCGCATTTAAGAGGCATTCCAAAGTGTCAAAAAATTGCATTTATTTTCTTTCTGCTTTGTTATAGGACAATAGGGCTGTTATTTAACATTACATCAGTAATATTTTTTTTAAAGTTTATTTTTAGTGAAGTTGTGGATCCGGCCTGGAGAAAACTGAATTTTTAAATCTCATTTCAGTTTCAACACTTTCCAAGTTTTAATGTCTTGTCAGTTAAGTTGTGGAAGGGCTGAGGGGGACACCTCAGGTTAGGAATCGCTCAGATTTTTAGGAATATCCACAGACGCTACGTTGAATCTAGTAAGAAAGCAGGAATTAGTGCTAATAAAGGAGATGCCTTCAGGAAAGGCATAGATTTATCTATTATCAACTACAATAAATCCAAAGAGCTAAACAGAAATGCAAAATGCTACAAAGTGACCTAAGAAACCAGTTTTCAAACTGGAGTTCTCTGGATAATAAGTGGGTTTTCACTGGTTGCATATTGTGTTTCTGAGTGGCTGTGTCATTTCTGGTAGTCAACCTTAAATGTATGCCTTTTCTGAAGTGTTTTGGTTGCCAAAGATTTTAGGTCTTCTTTCTACGTAGACCTCATTTTTTTTCTACTTAAACATTGCCTTGTGTTTTTCCAGAACCTGGAATTGGAGCACAGATCGCTTACATATACAAAATTTAATTATGTTAGGAATAGGTAGCTGTCAAGACTGACTTGCACTTTCACTTTTTTCTTTTGCTGGCAGCTTGACAATAACGGAGGGGGTGGATGGAATGCAAGGGGGGGGGGGGAAGAATGGTATTCAAGGATCCCTTGGCTTTCATGAGACAAGGCTGTCATCTCAAGGACACACCGAGCAGATGTCCCATGTGGCTGGCTGTTTCCCATCACAAAATGAACAGGCGAGATTGGTGGACGTTTTGGCCCGAAGGGAACAGGGGGAATGAACTAGGCTTGCTTTTGCGCGGGAAATCCAGAGGTGGTTTTGCTTCTTCTGTGCCAATGTGGTTTATTCAGTAAAGTTTTATGCTCTTGGTAAAATAATGTCCCAGGAGTTCCTTTTTCTGGATTCGCCAAGTGGACAATGGAGAGTAGCTAAGTTATGTTTTGGAACACAAATTCCGTTTTCAATATGTGCAATACATGGAGAAGCAAATATTGGCAGTAGGAGTTGATCTTTATCTTGAGTACAGGTAGTCCTTGACTTAACGATGACAAATCGGGACCAGAATTTCCGTTGCTAAGTAACGGAAAATAACGTTAAGTGATTTTACAATCACTTTTGCCATGGCTGTTAAGCAGATCGCTGCAGGCCACGAATCAATGGTCGTCCAATGAATCCAGATTCTCCCGTTGATTTTGCCTGGCAAATGGCGATCACCTGACCCTGCGACATTGCAGTTGTCATAAATATGTAGGAGATGACCAGACTGAGCCCGAGGGAGGGGTCAAAGGCGTCATAAGTCACAAGTCCTTGCGCGCCCGCAACAGATCTAAGTCCAGCCCTACTTGAATTCCTTTCTTAGCTCCCGCTCATTTGCCTGGACTGTTAGTAGCTCAGATTCTTGTAGAGAGCTTGCAATAAATCTTTATACTCATTTGAACTGCCTGAATTTTCCCCGGCACTTGACAGAATGCATGCCAAGCACCCAAATTTTGACCATGTGACCGTGAGGATGCCGCCATGGTCGTAAAGTGTGAAGACCAGAGATGTCACTTTTTTCCCAGTGCCGTTATAACTTCAGGTGATAGAAGGCGAGGATCACCTGTCCTACATGAGGTCTTTTGGGAGGACTGATGCATGTCCGTGTTGTCTTCCTCCAGCAAATCAACAACCACTCACTGGAACTCCACGCTAAGCCAGACTACCACAAGTTCCTGATTGGGCGTGGAGGTGCTAATATCCGCAAAGTTAGGGACCACACCGGTGCCAGGATTATCTTCCCCACCCCTGAAGATAAGGACCAGGATGTTATCACCATTGTGGGCAAGGAGGACGCAGTACGGCAGGCCCAACAAGAACTGGAGAGTCTCATTCGTAACTTGGTATGGGTCATAAGCTTTTGCAGGGATCTCCTTTAAGACTCATGGACTTCAGCTTAATGAACAAATCCCTAGAGCTCATAGCACCATCTTCTCTTAGCACATTTCTCTTCTAGAAGATGGGTGGGCAGAGATGGAGGACCGCCAAAAAGATCTGTAGAGTTTGATCATCTCTAGTTGGAGGGGGTGGGATAACTATAACTCTTCTGCATGAGGAAGGTTTTATTTTTGCAGTTGATTGCTTAAGAGACACCAGTAGGAATTGATGGGTAAGGGCTCCTCCTAGGAATTCTGGGAGTTGAAGTCCACAAGTCTTAAAGTTACCAAGTTTGGAGACCCCTGAGCTATTGGATGGAGCTGGGTGAGATGCTGGATAAGCGGGAAGACCTGCATTCTTTCCACACAACCTCCTTACCCTATAGCTGTGATTGCAGGAGTTTCAGTCACTGTTTTTATAGGGGTTGAAACCTCTCCTCATTCCTCAATATTCCTTGTAACGATACTGCCGCTAATGGTTCTACCAGGCCAAATACTCTCTTCCCAGACGGGATCGAATTACGAAAGGTGGAGGAGAAACAACTTCCAAGAAGCACGAAAGCTTAGTGACTCTTCTGTTCCCCACCCGCTACTTCCCCTCTAGGATAATGTCATTGAAGACTCGATGGTGGTGGATCCCAAGTACCACCGCCATTTTGTGGCCCGTCGGGGACATGTGCTGCGGGAGATTGCAGAAGAGTACGGTGGGGTCACTGTGAGTTTCCCCCGGACAGGTGTCCAGAGTGATCGTGTGACGCTCAAGGGAGCCAAAGATTGCGTGGAGGCGGCCAAGAAGCGCATCCTGGAGATCATCGGTGACCTGGTAGGTCATGCTGCACCTCTGGATTGCAGTGGGCATTAAAAGTCACCCTCGGGTGGATCAGAGCGTGGGTCGCCTCACAAAAAAGCACCTTTCCCATCCTTCTGTCATGAATCTGCTGGCAGAGAATGTCCCATTTAATGAACAAATCCCTAGAGCTCACAGCAACATAAGATAGATTAGATAACCTTTATTGTCTTTTTTTTACTGGCACACATTAAAAATGTTACCTTCTAGGAGGAGGCTTTGTGGTATCCGAAGCAGAACATCCAGATTCAGTCACAACTTTGTTCCATACAGTATCAACCTTGTGAACTCTCTTTCCGCTATGTATTCAAAATGGACAGTGATTAATGCATAGATACATTACATATGCGCATGTATGTGTGTGTACAGCATGTATATATGTGTGCATGTGTGTATGTGTGTGTGTATATGTATATACATGTCTATACTTGTGTTATGTATGAGGACACTCTCTCTCTCTCTCTCTCTCTTTCTCTCTCTCTGTTTCTTTCTCTCTCTCTCTCTCTCTCTCTCTCTCTCTCTCTCTCTCTCTCTCTCTCTCTCTCTCTCTCTCTCTCTCTCTCTCCCCCCCCCCCTTCGGATACCACAAAGCCTTCTCCTAGAAGGTAACAAGGAAAACAGGTCATGGACAGTATGCGTAGTGTCCCAGACGATATTGTGGTCCGTGCTCAAGCGTGGCTTATATGCCATGTCCTGGATAGAAGGAAGTGAACTACCAAATAACCTTTTTGCCGTCCTCACCACTCTGCACCGCCTCCCTGTCTGAAGCAGTGATGCTTCCAAACCAGACGGTAGTGCAATACGACACGATGCTCTCAATTGTCCCTCTATAGAAAATGGTTAAGGACAAGGGAAGGAAGATGTGCTTTTCTCATGCGACGCAGAAAAAAGCAGACGCTTCTGTGCCCGCTTCAACTAGACTCTCAGTGTTGAGCGACCATGAGCCACAAGGACTTCTGTCAATGTAGTGGATCTTCTCTTCAAACATCTAAAACAGACATGTCAAACACAAGGCCCGGGGGCTGGATCCGGCCCGCAAAGTGGTTTCATGCGGCCCGCGAAGCCATCCTGGAAACAGTGAGGGAACGGCCCCCACTGCCTTGGCCCTGGCCCAGAGACCCTCAGATCTGTCCCACTCAGGCCCCCATAGGCACCCTAAATGCGAATGATGTAGAGCTGGCCACGCCCACCCAGTAGGCCATATGCACTTTAGCCACACCCACCCAGTAGGCCACACCCACCCAGGCCACACCCACCCGGCCCCCTGAGGGCAACCGCAATGCTGATGCGGCCCTCGATGAAATTGAGTTTGACACCCCTGATCTGAAAGATGGGTTGGTAGAGATTGACATCCACCAGAAAGATCTGTAGAGTTTGGATCTATAGCTGTGTAGATCTTTTATGTAAATCAAGCCCAGACGTTATGTTGAACTAGGATTCATAAACCGCAGTAACTATAGAGGGGGATGATTATAATTGTTCTGCATTCATAAAGGTCTCCGAAATGTACAAAACTGGCAGCAGTAAAAGACCTAGTGGCCCGTCGAATCTGCCCTTTGAGGGTTTTTGTGTGTGTGTGTGTGTGTTTTATGTTTATCCCAAGTATGTTTAAACTCAGTTACTGAGGTTAGGGTTTTATTTTTATTTTTTATTTTTTAAAAAAATTCCATTTATATCCCGCCCTTCTCCGAAGACTCAGGGCGGCTTACAAGCTTAGCGGTAGCCTTCATTCTGTGTATATGCCTGCTTATTAGGGCTTTCACACACACCCCCAAGCGGCATTATTACAAAGTCAGCTTAATTGACCCCAACAATCTGGGTCCTCATTTTACCTACCTCGGAAGGATGGAAGTCTGAGTCAACCTTGAGCCTGGTGGGACTCGAACCTGCACTAATTGCAGGCAGCTGGTGTTACTTAAGGAGGCATTAGATTAGCCCACTGCTCCACCAAGGCTACAATTTTTGCCATTCCTGCTTAAAAGGAATTGGTGAGTAAGGTTTCTTCCTAGGATTTTGCATACTCACTGCCCTGGAGAGAAGTTGGCAGTAAGCTGTGTAGATCTTTTATGCAAATCAAGCCCAGATGTTACGTTGAACAATTGAACGATGATTCATAAACCACAGGAACTAGATGCAACCCACAAGTTAAGCTGATCAAACAAGCAAGCCACACATTGTGGCTTTGCCTATTGTGTAAATTCAAGTTCACACTTCGAATCTGCCAATAAAAAGTCATACGTTACAAATTCTGCTTGTTTTCTTTTGAGGCATCAGGACTACGGCAGTGATAAATTTTATGATGAGCATCAGCCTGTAACTGAAGCTCTTCAGGCTGCGCAGAATCAGTTACAATGCATGGTTTTTTTTTTGTTTTTTGTTTTTTAAATCAAAACGATAGAAGTGAGGATAATTTAAATTTCCGTTGAGTTGTGCTCCAATTTGATGACTTTGTCCATCTAGTTTTCTTGGCAACAATTTGGAAAAGGGTTGTTCTTCTCTACTTCTGGGATGTTCTTCAACTTCTAGTCCAACCCCCTTCTTGGTGATTGCTCATCCAGCATCTAAGCAGGACCAATCCTTGCTAGAAATCGCTGCTGCTGAAGCAGCATACTTGGCTTGTCAACAATTTTGTTTTTGTATGGAATCTCCTTCCCCCAAGAATGTGTTTGTTGTAGACATGTTTTTAGAAGCAATACACCTAACGTGGCTGACAAACGTATCTGGCACACAACTAGAAGGCCAATTTGGTGTAGTGGTTGACATCCTGGCCTAGAAACCAGGAGACAATGAGTTCTAGTCCCTCCTTAGGCATGAAAGACAACTGGGTGACTTTGGGCCAATCACCAGGAGACTATGAGTTTTAGTCCCTCCTTAGACATGAAAGCCAGCTGGGTGACATAATAATAATAATAATAATAATAATAATAATAATAATAATAATAATAATAATAATAATAATAATAATAATAATAATAATAATAATAATAAGAAGAAGAAGAAGAAGAAGAAGAAGAAGAAGAAGAAGAAGAAGAAGAAGAAGAAGAAGAAGAAGAAGAAGAAGAAGAAGAAGATGGAAGGGACCTTGGAGGTCATCTAGTCCAACCCCCTGCTCAGGCAGGAAACCCTATACCATTTCAGACAAATGGCTGGCCAGTCTCTTCTTAAAAGCCTCCAGTGTTGGAGCATTCACCACCTCTGGAGGCAGGTTGTTCCACTGGTTAGTTGTTCTAACTGTCAGGAAGTTTGTCCTTAGTTCTAGGTTGCTTCTCTCCTTGACTAGTTTCCATCCGTTACTTCTTGTCCTGCTTTCAGGTGCTTTGGAGAATAGCTTGAGTCCCTCTTCTTTGTGGCAGCCCCTGAGATATTGGAACACTGCTATCATGTCACCCCTAGTCCTTTTCTTCATTAAACTAGACATACCCAATTCCAGCAACCGTTTCCTATATGTTTTAGCCTCCACTCCCCCAATCATCTTTGTTGCTCTTCTCTGTACTCTTTCTAGAGTCTCGACATCTTTTTTACATCGTGGTGACCAAAACTGGATGCAGTATTCCAGGTGTGGCCTTACCAAGGCATTGTAAAGTGGTATTAGTACTTCACGTGATCTTGATTCTATCCCTCTGTTAATGCAGCCTAGCACTGTGTTGGCTTTTTTGGCAGCTGCAGCACACAGCTGGCTCATATTTAAGTGATTGTCCACTAGGACTCTGAGATCTCTCTCACAGTTGCTACTATTGAACAAGGTACCACCTATACTATACCTGTGCATTTGATTTTTCCTGCCTAAATGTAGAACCTTACTTTTTTCACAATTGAATTTCATTTTGTTAGATAGTGCCCAGTGTTCGAGTCTGTCCAGATCCTGTACTTTGGACCAATGTGTTTTAGTCCCTCCTTAGACATGAAAGCCAGCTGGGTGACTTTGGGCCAATCACCAGGAGACTATGAGTTCTAGTCCTGCCTTAGGAATGAAAGCTGGCTGGGTGATTGGACCACTCTCTCTCTCTCCCAGCACAACTCATCTCACAATGTTTTTGTGGGGAAAACAGGAGGCGTAAGAAGTATTACAGAGAGTCCTCGACTTATGACCAAAACGGAGCCCTAAATTTCCGTTGTTAAGTGAGACATTTGTTAAGCGAGTATTGCCCCATTTTACAACCTAGCCACAGTTGTCGAGTGAATCATTGCAGTTGATAAGTTAGTACCACGGCTGTTAAGTGAATCTGCCTTCCCCGTGTGATTTTTGCTTGTCAAAAGTTTACAAAAGCTGATCATGTGACCGCGGGACAGAGCAACGATCATAAGTATGAGTCAGTTGCCAAGCCTCTGAATTTTTTTTTTATTGAAAAGTTTTAAAATACATTTTATCTTTAACAATCCCCCCTCCCCCCCTACCTATCCCTCCCTACCCCTCCCCCCCTTTCCCCCCTCCCCCCCCCCCCCCCCGACTTCCCAGAGCTAAGTACAGGGTATAAAAACAAAGAACAATCATAAACATCCATATGCTACCAACAATAAATTCTTAAATCTATCACTCTCTAGCTCATATAAGATAACTACAAGCAATACTAATATTTCATATAGAAAAAAAAGAAAATAGAAAGGAAGACTTATTCAAATGCTAAATGAAACTTTTTAGTCCCATATTTGTTCTGGATATATTCAATCCATTTTTTCCACTCCATAATATAACGATCTTGCGAATGATCTTTCAAATAAGCCGAGATCTTTGCCATTTCTGCCAGGTCAGAAACCTTTAAAGTCCATTCTTCTATAGTCGGCAGTTCCTCCTTCTTCCAATATTGACCTATTAAAAGTCTTGCTGCTGTAATTAAATTCAACATCAACTTAGTGTCCACAACAATAGCATCTGTAATTATACCCAACAAAAAGAATTGCGGACAAAACTTTATCCTTTGCTTGAAGACCTTCTGCATATTCCACCAAATTTTTATCCAAAAAGCCTTGACCTTTTTACAGGTCCACCATATGTGAAAATATGTTGCATCTTCGCCACCACACCTCCAGCATTTTGGCTGATAATTCGGATACATACTTGCAAGCTTTTTAGGATCTAAATGCCATCTATAAAACATTTTATAAAAGTTCTCTCTTAGGTTTTGAGCTTGTGTAAATTTTACGTTCCTCACCCAGATCTTTTCCCACGTGTCCATTGTAATAACTTCTTGGATGTTCTGGGCCCATTTTATCATACAATCTTTAACAAGTTCTGTTTCTGAGTCAAACCAAGCCTCTGAATTTTGATCACGTGATCACGAGGATGCCACAAAGGTTGTTAGGTGAGAAAAATGGTGATAAGTCGCTTTTTTTCCCCCAGTGCCGTGGTAACTTTGAATGGTCAATAAATGAACTCTTACAAGCCGAGGACCACCTGTATGAACAGTCACCGCCTTGAGTTACCTACAAAGTAATAAAAGCGAGATTAAGAACCAAATAAATAAATAAATAAATAAATAAACAAACAAACAAACCAGCCCACGGGCTTTGATTTCACACCTTTTCCCCAGGAGGCCCAGGTGATCCTGGAATGCATCATCCCACAGCGCTACCATCGAGTCGTCATGGGAGCGAAAGGTTACAAGGTACAACAAATCACCCGGGATCACGATGTCCTCGTCAAGTTCCCGGAGCGAGACGACAATCCAGGTGGGTGGGATGGCGAGGTGGGCGAGGTGGTTTTCAACCCCACCCCACCCCTCCAAATCCAGAAAGAAATTCAGGGCAGCGAAGGGCCGTCACATCCCAAAGTTCGTCGCTAAATGCCGATGGGGATTCTCAGCCATCCAGATCCTGGTTGTCCCAAAGTCTAGTTGCTTCCTGGAAAAAAAAAAACCCACCTTCGGGACTCTTCTTTTATTCTTTCCTTTTTTTCTTTTTCCCCTCACAAACAGGTTCAGAAGCACAGTCTCAGGAAAACGGCGATGTGATGCCCGAACTGGACATGAGTCCTCGCAAGTGTGACATCATCCTCATTTCTGGGCGCAAGGAGAAGTGTGAGGCTGCCCGATCAGCTTTGCTGGTTAGGATCCTGTCTTCTTACTGGGCTAGTACATGTGACCTCATTGGTTTTCTAACCTGTTTTTAACGGAAGGAGTCTGGCTAGAATTTTCTTGGCTTTAGCTTCTGTGCTCTGCTGGTTAGCCTAGACCAGGGGTGGGCAACCTTGGCTCTTTTATGACTGGTGGACTTCAACTCCCAGAATTCCTGAGCCAGCCATGCTGAGGGGAAAGGGAGAGGTTTCCATGCTGAGCCATGCTGGCTCAGGAATTCTGGGAGTTGAAGTCCACCAGTCATAAAAGAGCCGAGGTTCCCCACCCCGGCCTAGACCAAGCTGGACTTTCTGCTAGTTACCTGCTACAAGTGCCGAACCAGAGAAATACTTCACCATTAAGGTAGTCCTTGACTTACGACCATTTGTTTAGTGACCATTTGAAGTTGCAACTGCACTCGCTTTCTGCTCTGTCCATCTACTACAGACATGTCAAACACAAGACCTAGGGGCCGGATCCAGCCCACGAAGTGGTTTCATGTGGCCCACAAAGCCATCCTGGAAACAGTGAGGGAATGGCCCCCACTGCCTTGGCCCTGGCCCAGAGACCCTCCTTCTGCCAGAGACCCTCAGATCTGTCCCACTCCTGCCCAGGCCCCCATAGGCACCCTTGATGCGAACGATGTAGAGCTGGCCACGCCCACCCAGTAGGCCATACGCGCACTGGCCATGCCCACCCTGGCCATACCCACCTGGCCCCTTGAGGGCAACCGCAATGCTGATGCGGCCCTCAATGAAATTGAGTTTGACACCCCTGATCTACTATATGTAGTCCTCAACTTGCAATAGTTCATTTTAGTGACTGTTCGAGGTTACAATGGCCCTGAAAAAAAAGTGACTTAGGACCGTTTTTCACATGACCGTTGCAGCATCCTCGTGGCCAGATGATCGAAATTCAGTTGCTTGGCAACTGATTTATACTTATGGCGGTGGCAGGGTTCTGGGGTCATGTGATCACCTTTGGTGACCTTCTGACAAGCAAAGTGAACGGGGAAGCCAGATTTCACATAACAGCCTCCGTTTCTAACTTAACAGTTGCAGCGATTTGCTTAACAGCCGTGGCAAGAAAGGTTGGAAAATGGGGCACAAATCACTTAGCCAATGTCTTGTTTAGCAACAGAAATGTTGGGCTCAGTTGTGCTCATAAGTCGAGGACTGCCTGTATTACAAAGACACAGAAGTACGAACTGCTCTGCCATTTAAGCATTCAGAGCTAATAATAATAATAATAAAGTTGGAAGGGACCTTGGAGGTCATCTAGTCCAACCCCCTGCTCAGGCAGGAAACCCTATACCATTTCAGACAAATGGCTGTCCAGTCTCTTCTTAAGAACTTCCAGTGTTGGAGCATTCACCACTTCTGGAGGCTGATTGTTCCACTGGTTAATTGTTCTAACTGTCAGGAAGTTTCTCCTTAGTTCTAGATTGCTTTTCTCTTTGGTTAGTTTCTATCCGTTGCTTCTTGTCCTGCCTTTGGGCGCTTTGGAGAATAGCTTGAGTCCTTCTTCTTTGTGGCAGCCCCTGAGATATTGGAACACTGCTATCATGTCACCCCTCGTCCTTCTCTTCGTTAAACTACACATACCCAATTCCAGCAGCCGTTCCTTATAAGTTTTAGCCTCCAGTCCCCTGATCATCTTTGTTGCTCTTCTCTGTACTCTTTCTAGAGTCTCGACATCTTTTTTTACATCCTGGTGACCAAAACTGGATGCAGTATTCCAGGTGTGGCCTTACCAAGGCATTGTAAAGTGGTATTAATACTTCACGTGATCTTGATTCTGCTCTGTTCCTCTCTTCATAGGCTCTGGTTCCCATCACCATGGATGTTGACGTTCCCTTTGACCTGCATCGCTACATCATTCGGCAAAAGGGAACTGGCATTCGCAAGATGATGGAAGAATACGAGGTAGGGGGACACGACCCTACTTGTGAACCTCTGCTCTTAATCTAAATCTGGATGTCAACGCTGCAAACATTGGATGTTTTTGCTTTGACAGATTTTAAACGGTTGGGTGAGTTTCATGGACCGTTCTGGGCTCCTGCTGCTTGCAGAACCGTTAGCTTTGCAACAGATTGCTGAAGCAAAGCCGATTCACAGACAGTCCTTAAGCTATTAGCGCAGCAGAGTTTTGTCCCCTGACGAAGACCACGTCGTCGTAACTGACGTGTGAATCATCCGCAGTGACATACGTAGGCTTAGACAATCTCAAAAACGTCAGGCCCTTTTTTAAGAGATCAGAGGAGAGAAACAAAAGGAATGCTTGAAGGTAAAAAAAATCATTGCTAAAAGATGATTCCCAGAATCACTCGATTTATTTAAATTTTATTTATTTATTAAATTTACAGGCCTCCCGTCTCGCAGCGGTCTAACCCTAACCCTAGCTCGCAGATTTTTTTTATTTTTTTTTAAAATAGTTTATTCCTGTCTGTTCAGCAACTTGGAAGAGGAAGAGGAATAAGCTATTTTTTTTAAAAAACAAACTAATAAAGATTAATGTGATTGACAAGAGTCCTGAAGTAGTTTGGATCAGTTCTGTTGTCATGAACAGCCCTAATAAGTATCTTCAGAATCGTATCTCAATAAGCTAATTGGCTTCCTGAAATAGAGTCTTTGGTGTCTTCATTGTCCTCATCGGGAGGTTTTTCTTTATGCAAAGGAAATTGAGGGTGGAAGTTCATTCTCCCAGCTGGCGGGTTGTATTTTCCCGAATTTTCATTATCGGGCTGGGTAACACCTTCAGCAGAATTGAGGGGATGCCCCATCACAAGACCCTCACTTGACGCAAACCACACCTGACCCATTACAAGACCCATCACGAGACCCTCACCGGTCGTGAAACTTCACCTGACGCGACCTCCCCACCACAAGGCTTACTGACCACATGAAGCCCTTACAAGCAGAAGAACACTGACATCCCCCTAAACTCGGTTGAAGACGTTAACTAGCCTGCTAACGAAATGTTTGGAAACAGACGCAGAAGCTCAGAGAAGGAACTCCAGCCTCATCTCACAGACCTCAGCCGTGGATATTCGCCACTTATTGCAAGGGAAATTGTCCTCTTCTATTGGTACAACTTGCTCAAGCTAAAACAAGGAATCAAATATCAACCCAGCGTGCGCCGGTCGGAGTTAGGTTCGAGCTTGGCGCATTCTTTGCGAATTTCTGTTTGGAGGCGAACTTTTAGGGGAAAAAAATTCTAAAATTCTGAATTTTGAAATGAGGATTTCTTTTTTTTAATTTATTTTATTTTTCACAGTTCCTTTAATATACCACAAACTAACCAATGAAATATAAACATTTTTTTCAGGTATATAACATTTGTTGTATCAGTAATGCTGTAGGTATTATATATCGCCATACATAAATACATACCCGTAAGTTTGGGTGCTGCTCGTCCATTTCCCCTTTCACTGTATCCACCCTCCTTCTCTCTCTTCCCTCTTCTCTACTTTCTTTCTCCCTTTCTCCTTTCTTTCCTACTTCCCTCTTCTTCCTCTCCTCTCTCTCCTCTTTCCCTCACCACTCCCCTCCCGTTTCTCCCCACTTCTCCTCCTCTTTCCCTCCAACCTTCCTACTTCCTTCCCCCTCCTCTACTCTCTTCCCTCTCTCCTCTCCTCTCCTTTCTTCCCTCCCATGAAATGAGGATTCCAACGATCTTGCTTAATAAACAGCCCAGACCACGCTCCCCCACTTCATTCTGCAGCAGATTTAACTCGTATGTGCTGCTCCACTCATTCACACATGCGTGTAACTGTCTTTTTGCGAGCTTATTAATATGTTCCCCAGCAATTCCCTCGACCAAAAACTCAGAACTGTCCCAGGCCAAGGTCTAATGGTCCGCAAAGCAATTGAAAGTTGCTCAAGGAAAATAACTCCGCCGGGCAAAACTTAAACCCACACACAAGAGACCTCACGTGGCAAGAAAGGTTCAGAGTCTTCAAGGATGGGGAATATTAATTCCAAGCACAATGTCAACCCAAAGTGAAACGGGAATCACGACAATCAAACAAACAGCTGGAAAGCCCGCACGTTGTTCTTCCAAGCAGCGCCTCCCTCTGTCTGCTGTGATAAATAGCCAGCTTTCCGGTGCAGCCCATCGAGACAGGCAGGGTCTTCTCTTGAGTAGTCTGGCTGGCCTTCGCTGCTCCAGCCTTTTCTCTGCCCTGCCTGTTCTAAGGACAGTGATGGCCAACCTTTTAGAGAGCGAGTGCACCAACTGCAACCCAAAACCCACTTACGTGTCGTCGGGTGCCGGGTGGGCGTGGCCCATTGGCTGGGCGTGCCCCATTGGGTGGGCGTGGCTACAGTGGTTTAATGGCAGACTGGGTGGGACTAAAAAGTTCAATCAATTCTAACTTTGCGAGATCTTTTTTTTTTCCCCGCGAGAAGTTGAAATTGATTGAACCTTTTTTTTTTTGCACGCGGCGGCGGAGGCCTAAAGCGAAAAGGTTTTATAAAACCCAGCTGAAGGCCTAGGACTGGGGCGACGGCGCGCGTGCCCACAGAGAGGGCTCTGCGTGCTCCCCCCCCCTTGTGGCACGCGTGCCATAGGTTCGCCACCATGGTTCTAGGATCAGATGCAGAGGGCAGCTCCTCCTCCTCCTCCTCCTCCTCCTCCTCCTCCTCCTCCTCCTCCTCCTCCTCGCTGGCCGTCTGTTTCCCAGGAAATGGACCACAGCTGTCCTCTTTTCATATTTTTTTTAACATGACGGTTTTCCATCCCGCAGGTGACCATCTCTGTCCCGCAGCCAGAGCAGCAGTCCGATATCATCAAGGTCACTGGCTTGGTCCCCAACGTGGAGCGAGCCAAGGCGGGCCTCCTGGACAGGGTCAGAGAGCTGCAGGCTGAGCAAGAAGATCGGGTACTTCCCTTTAAAAAAAAAAAGTTTCGAAGAAGACATAAAAAACAAGCACAAATTAATACCAAGTTGGGGGTGGGGGTGGGGGGAGGGAATGAAGGAAGAGTCGGAATGAGGGAGGGTAGAAGGAAGGAAGGAAGGAAGGAAGGAAGGAAGGAAGGAAGGAAGGAAAGCAGAATAAGAAAGAGTAAAAAAAAAGCCGAAGCTGCTTCTGATTTCCTCTGCAGCAGACGTGAAATATCTCTTGTGATTGCCCCCCCCCCAAAAAAGAGATCCAGTACCTCAAGTCAGAACTTGCCCTGGGTCTCCCACAAAGAGTGGCAGCTCCCCCCCCGCCTGCTGCTTCACACAACACACACACACACACACACACACACACACACACACACACAACCTGCTGATTTCCTCTCCTCTCCAGGCCCTCCGGGGCTTCAAGCTGACGGCGAGCGTGGAGCCCAAGTACCATCCCAAGATCATCGGCAAAAAGGGGGCCGTCATTTCCCAGATCCGCAAGGACCATGATGTCACTGTCCAGTTCCCCGACAAAGGGGATGAGCATCAGGTGTGTGTGTGTGTGTGGGGGTCTCTTCCCTCTTTGAGCGTGGGATCTCGGGGGTGGTGGTGGCCGAAAAATACCTACCTGGCATTCCAATGAGGCGCCTCGTGTTTCACACAAAAAGCAAAGGTTGCTTTGGCCCCTCCGCCACCCCCTCTTGCTCAACTGCTCATTCCAAATGGGGCTACTCAGTTTCCTGGCTTGATTGATATAAAATTCATAAGGATAAAATGGGAGCTTGCCAAGGGCTGAGACCCCTGAATAGAACAGAACAGAACAGAACAGAATAGAATAGAATAGAATAGAATAGAATAGAATAGAATAGAATAGAATAGAATAGAATAGAATAGAATAGAATAGAATAGAATAGAATAGAATAGAATAGAATAGAATAACAGAGTTGGAAGGGACCTTGGAGGTCATCTAGTCCAACCCCCTGCTCAGGCAGGAAACCCTATACCATTTTAGACAAATGGCTGTCGTGTCTCTTCTTTAAAAACCTCCAGTGATGGAGCGCCCACAATTTCTGGAGGCAAGCTGTTCCATTGGTTAATTGTCCTCACTGTTAGGAAGTTTCTCCTTAATTCCAGGTTGCTTCTTTCTTTGAATAAACCATGGCTGGACTTAAAAACTTACCTGTTCCAGCAGTCCGGCCTGGCCTGATAGCTCTAATTGGGGTCCCAGTTTGTTTTTTACTATTGTTTTTTTCACTATTGTTCATTCTGTATACCTACCTTATTCTGTACACCGCCCCGAGTCCCTCGGGAGAAGGGCGGTTTATAAAAACAAACAAATAAATAAATAAATAAATAAATAATAATAATAATAATAATAGTAGTAGTAGTAGTAGTAATAGTAATAGTAGTAATAATAATAATAATAACAAAAACAACAACAACAGCAAGAAGAAGAAGAAGAAGAAGAAGAAGTAGTTGGAAGGGACCTTGGAGGTCATCTAGTCCAACCCCCTGCTAAGGCAGGAAACCCTATACCATTTCAGACAAATGGCTGGCCAGTCTCTTCTTAAAAACTTCCAGTGTTGGAGCATTCACCACTTCTGGAGGCAGGTTGTTCCACTGATTAATTGTTCTGTCAGGACATTTCTTCTTAGTTCTAGGTTGCTTCTCTCCTTGATTAGTTTCCATCCGTTGCTTCTTGTCCTGCTTTCAGGTGCTTTGGAGAATAGCTTGACCCCCTCTTCTTTATGGCAGCCCCTGAGATATTGGAATACTGCTATCATCTCATCCCTGGTCCTTCTCTTCATTAAACTAAGACATAACAAGAAAATGAATTCTCTTTCTTGCTGCTTTCATTCCCACTCTGCCTCCTCTAAGGACCTCATCACCATCACCGGCTACAAGAAAAACGCCGAGGCTGCCCGAGACGCCATCTTGAAAATTGTGGCGGATCTTGAGGAGATGGTCAGCGAAGATGTCCACCTGGATCACAGAGTCCATGCCCGCATCATCGGTGGGAGAGGCAAAGCTATCCGCAAGCTCATGGAGGAATTCCGGGTAGGGGTCTCTTCGGCTTAGGTGGGAGACAGTGCAGGGGACTTTCCCCTCCCAGGGAATTCTGGGAAAGAAAACACAAAGCCACGGTGCCCCACCTCCGTTTCTGCTCTGCCCATCTACTATAGGTAGTCCTTGACTTAAAACAACAGTTCATTTAATGACCGTTCAAAATTACGCAGACCTATGACCATTTTTCACACTTAACGATCCCATGGTCACGTGATCGAAATTCAGACGCTTGGCAACTGACTCATACTTACGACGGTTGCTTTGTCCCAGGGTCACCTGATTCCCCTTTTGCCACCTTCTGACAAACAAAGACAATGTAGAGGAAGCCCAGATTCTCTTTGACAGCTGCGTTTCTAACTTTAACAACCGCGGTGATTCGCTTAACAACTGTGGCAAGAAAGGTCGGAAACCGGGGCACAGTTCCCTTAACAAACGTCTTGCTTAGCACAAGGAATGGCTGAGTGAAACGGTAGCCAGAGGCTTTTTTTTTTCTTTATGTGTGGAAAGAAAAATCAACTCGCCTTGTTAAAGAAGTTAAAAAGTAACATCTCCTTGGCTTTGTGGCTTTGTTTGGACTACAGGAGGTCAAATGTGACTGGCTCTTATTTTAAGTTCCCAGTTTGGGATTTTAAAGCTCTGGGATTTTCTCAGTCAACTTCTGGAGACCAGCCAAGATCAGGTAAGGGGTTACCTTGTTTCAAGAGAGCTTTTTCTTCTTGGCAGGTGGATATCCGCTTCCCGCAGCTGGGTTCCAGTGACCCGGACAGAGTCACCGTGACGGGGTTGCCTGAAAACGTGGATGACGCAATTGACCACATGCTTAACCTGGAAGAGGAATATGTGAGAGGGAATTTGCATTGGTTTTTTTGGGGTGTGTGTGTGTATGTGTGTGTGAGAGAGAGAGAGACGGGTGGAGCAGTGGGCTAATGCCTCCTTAAGTAACACCAGCTGCCTGCAATTAGTGCAGGTTCGAATCCCACCAGGCTCAAGGTTGACTCAGCCTTCCATCCTTCCGAGGTAGGTAAAAAGAGGACCCAGATTGTTGGGGGCAATTAAGCTGACTTTGTAATAATGCTGCTTGGGGTGTGTGTAAAAGCCCTAATAAGCAGGCATATACATAGAATGAAGGCTACTGCTAAGCTTGTAAGCCGCCCTGAGTCTTCAGAGAAGGGCGGTATATAAACGGAATTAAAATTTAAAAAATAAAAAATAAAAAAATAAAAACTGATTAGAAAGCGGTTGAATGAACAGAGTAGAAGGGGATCTGCATCTTTTTGTTCTGCTACTTCACTGTTTTCTCGTCAGCTGTGCAGCTGGCGTGGTGGGGAGACTTTTTGAGACCAAATTCCCAGTGAAAAACCTTTTCCCAAGGTTGCTGCTTTGTGTCCCCGCCTCACCAGCATAGACCAAGAGAAGAAACCAACTCCACAAGACAGTTAAACTTTCCTTGGTTATTATTGGCTAGCTTCTTTACTTCCTCTTTTGCCACTACCGTATTTCCCTCAAAATAAGACCTACCTGGAAAATAAACCCTAGCGTGATTTTTCAAGATGCTTGTAATATAAGCCCTATCCCCAAAAATAAGACCCAGTTAAGATCGTCAGCCAGACGGACACAGTTAGTACCGTATTTGCCCCAAAATAAGACCTAATGCGTCTTTTGGAGCAAAACCTAATATAAGACCCCGGTCTTATTTTCAGGGAAATACAGTAGTTGCAGGTAGAATCATTAACTGTAGCTTCCACAAAACCCCTGACCTGATCAGCAGGTGCATTTGAACAAAAGAGTGAGCTTTCGTTAATCTTAATCTTGGCTGGGTTTTACAAACAGCTTGACCTGTTCCACAGATCCAACCTGTTTCATAAGTTTTAACGCTTGAGTGCGTGGTGAGATCATTGACAGTGGCAGGTTTCGGTAATCCAGCTGTGCGGTGTGAAAGGAGTAGTTGCATATTCTGGACATGCATCCCCAAAACCCAGTGCCCAAAGGAAATGAGATACCAGTTATTTGCATCTCAAATGCCCTCTTCAAGCAAGAGCAGGAAAGAGGACGTCGTGCCAGCTGCCCTGCCAGGCAAGGCAGTGAAGTGGCCATATAATAACCAGCATGGTTATTGGTGGACTCCAAAAGCAGCTGTCTGGTTCTTTGAAGAAAAACTCTGTGCTGATTTTCTTTTAGAGGGCAAGAACAGGCATGACTTTCTCATCCCCAAAATAAAATATCTCTCCTCCTCTCTCTCTCTCATCTCTGTCTATTTTATCTATCTGTATATCTATTTGTCTGTCTGTCTGTCTATCTCTCATCTCCCTATATCATTCATCTATCTATCATCTATCTATCTATCATCTCTCTATATCTATCTATCTATATCTATTATCTTTCTATATCTATTTCTATATCTATCATCTCTATCTATCTATCTATCTATCTATCTCATCTCCCTATAGATGATAATCTAGCTATCTTCTATCTTGTATCTAGCTATCACCTATGAATCATCTGCCATCTATATTATCAATCTATCATCTATATGTGTTTCTATTTATAATTAATTTATATTATCTGTCAACCTACGATCTATTATCTATCATCTATTGTCCATTTATCATCTGTCTTTATCTATATATCTTATCTTCATCTACCTATCAAATTTATATAGCTGCCCATCTCACAGCAAAACAAAAATTGGGGAGTTATCGTCCACAGGCCAGGAATCTTTGAATACATCAACAGTGTCTTTTCTGGCTCTTAATGGACAGCTGTCTCATTGCAGATGATGGATGTGGTGGAAACGGAAACCATGGCTGCATACATGAAGCCTCCTTCCCGCTTGGAAGAGGAGCCTCGGGGCCCTGCCAAGGGCTTTGTAGTGCGTGACGCTCCCTGGAACGCCTCTGGGAACAAGGTTGGCCACACAACACCGTCTGGGGCCCCTCCTTCACCGCTATCCCCTTAGCTTGACCAGTTGACCAGATCTTGATAACAAGTTGGAGGACTGAGATCCATCTCCCTAGTTCCAAATTATTTGCGGTTGATCCCACAGTAGCCAGATGTTTATAGATTGAATTTGGCATTAGGACGCTGAGCTTGTCAATCAGAAGGTCGGCAGTTTGGCGGGTCGAATCCCGAGTGCCGCGTAGCAGTGAGCACCTGTTACTCGTCCCAGCTTCTGCCAACCTAGCAGTTCGAAAGCACGTAAAAATGCAAGTAGAAAAATAGGGACCACTATGGTGGGAAGGTAACAGCGTTCCGTGCGGCTTTGGTGTCTAGTCATGCTGGCCACATGACCACGGAGATGTCCTCGGACAAGCGCTGGCTCTTCGGCTTTGAAACGGAGATGAGCACCAGCCCCTAGAGTTGGAAACGACTAGCACGCATGTGCGGGGAAACCTTTACCTTTACCTTTATCCCCCTACTGAGTCCTTCTCCAAAACCCGGGATAGGCAGATGGGCTACATTACAGGTGGCCCTCGACTTTCAGCATTTCGCTTATAGTGACAGTTCCAAGTTACAAAGGCAATGAAAAAAGTGACTTATGACCCCTTTTCACAGTTACGACCATTGCAGCAATCCCCGCCCCCGTGGTCCCGCGATTTGCATTCGGATCCTTGTCAACTGACTCGCATTTATGACCGCTGCAGCGTCCCGGGGGTCACGTGATTCCCCCTTTGGCGACCTTCTGACTGGCAATGTCAACGGGGAAAGCCAGATTCCCTTAACGACCGTGGGACTTAACACCGCTGCAGGGATTCACTTAGTAACCACTGCGGCGAGAAAAGTCGTAAAATGGGGCAGAACTCGCTTAACGAAATTTCTCACTGACTGAGCAACGTAAATTTTGTATTTAAAAACAAATACAAGTAGTACTTGACTTTTAACAACAGTTCATTTAGCGACCGTTCAAATTTACAATGGCATTCGCATGGCTGTTGCGGCCTCCCCATGGTCACGTGATTAAAATTCAGACACTTAGCAACAGACCCGTACTTACGGCAGTTGCAGTGTCCCGAGTGAGGTGATCCCATTTTGCGACCTTCTGACAGGCAAAATCAATGGAGGAAGCCAGATTCACTTAACAACCACGTTGCTGACTTCACAACCGTGGTGCTTCACTTTAACAACAATGGCAAGAAAGGTCGTCCAATGGGCCACAACTCCCTTAACAAATGCCTCCCTTAGCAGCAGCAATGTTGCACTCAATTGTGGTCGTAGGTTGAAGGACTGCCTGCATTGTGTGAAACGCTGGGTGCATTTTTAATTTCTCAGCTTGCCCCTGAATAAAGCACCCCATCATTTAAATAATAAATAATAAACCTTTATTGTCAAAGTACAACATGTGTACATTGAGATTAGCTCAGCCTCCCCCCGTGCTCTCTTCCCCCAACACACAGTGACAACAAACCCTCCATCCCACCACACTAGGTGAACCAACTACACCACACACCGGCCTCCCAAGTCAATTCTGCATAAGATTATGTCCCATTTAAAAGCCTAACAGCCCACGGATAAAAGCTATTTTTCAGCCTGTTGGTACGGCTGGCTATATTCCTGTATCTCCTACCGGATGGTAGGAGAGTAAAGAGATATCGTCCAGGGTGTGAGTCATCCCTGAGAATCTTCCTCACTCTTCCAAGGCAACAAGCCCTGGCGAGGTCATCCAGTGGTGTCAGGGGACAGCCCACAATGTCTTGTGCTGTGCTCACCACCCTCTGTAATACTTTCCTATCCGCGGCTGTCAGACCAGCATACCAAACCACAATACCATACGAGAGGAATATTCCTGATTCACATCAGAGCTTCTGCTCTTGGGCTGTCATCTAAAAGACAGTAGGCTTGGAAGGAATAAGGGGGGGAAAATAAACTCAGCAACTGAGTTTTTCCTTTTTTTCATTGTTAAGTTCTTACCATCACTGACTGGAATAGACATACCATGTTTCCCTGAAAATAAGCTTTAACGTGGTTTTTCAGGATGCTCATGATATAAGCCCTGCCCCCCGCCAAATCAGCCCCAGTTGTCAGCCAGATGGACGCATTTAGTACGTCCATTGCAACACACGACGGACATATTGAATTATAAAATAATAATACTAAGGTAAAGGTAAAGGTTCCCCCGCACATGCGTGCTAGTCGTTTCCAACTCTAGGGGCCGGTGCTCATCTCCATTTCAAAGCCGAAGAGCCAGTGCTTGTCCAAGGACGTCTCCGTGGTCATGTGGCTGGCATGACTAGACGCCAAAGGCGCACGGAACGCTGTTACCTTCCCACAGTAGTGGTCCCTATTTTTCTACTTGCATTTTTTTATGTGCTTTCAAACTGCTAGGTTGGCAGAAGCTGGGACAAGTAACTCTGTTACGCGGCACTCGGGATTCGACCCGCCAAACTGCCGACCTTCTGATCGACAAGCTCAGCGTCCTAACCCACTGAGCCACCGCGTCCCTTTTAATAATACTAATATAATTATAAATAAATATTATTGACATTATTTATTTGGGAATAAATGTAGACTGTTGTACATGAAATAAATTAAGACATCAGCTGAAAAACAAGCCCTAATGCATCTTTTGGAGCAAAAATTAATATAAGACAGGCTCTTATTTTCGGGGAAATACGGTAGTTGAAAGAAGGGACTTAGCTTTGCGTCAGCTACACTAACTTATCTAGTGCAGATCATCCAAAGTGTCCCCTTTCATTTTGGGGTACCGAAAGAAAGCACACGCTCCGAACTCAACTCTCCTCTTTTTGTTTCAGGCCCCCGACGTGAGCAGCGCCGAAGAGTTCCCCATTTTTGGCACCGGCGTGGTCCCTAAGCAGGCATCGGTTTGGGGCCCCAAGAAGTTTTGAGGTCAGGGACCACCACCATGGCTGGCTCTCCAGGAAAGGCCTCGTGGGGCGGGGCGGGGGCTCCGTGGCACCCTCAGCTTCTTGCCGCCAGCTGCCTCTTGCCGTCCAAGACTCTCTCCTCCTTGTCCTCGTCCTCCTCCTCGCCTGCACTCCTCTCCGCGACTCTGCAAAACCATTAAGCGATCAAAAAAGCCATAGCCCCCCCTCCTGTTCTTCTCATGGAGCCAAAAGTAGGCCAGGTTTTGTAAGCACACGTATGTAAAGGAGCCTCGTGCAGCTAGTGGGGTTGCCCCCCCTCCTCCTCCTCTCCATTTGCCAGATTTCAGGGCATTACAACTCCTAGCTAGACCCCCCCCCCCACTTCCGCCTCTCAACCGAGAAAGGCGTAAGGCCCCCAACTTTTCTTAGCTGGTCCCTTCTCCCCCCCCCCGGGGTGCTGAGCGTGGGCACGCATCCAGATCTCCTGGAAGAGCCGGAGGGTTTTTTTGGGGGGGTGGTGGTTCGGACTTGATGAGGTTGAAGCACAGTTCCTCCTTGCCCACCCAAACCATCGCCCTCTGCTTTTGGATGCCAGGAGCAGCTTAATCTTGGCTTGTTTCCTGCCCCCCCCCCCCATTAGTGAATTTGGAGCCGGGGAGCAGCAAAAGTGGAAGAAGCATCATCGTTGCAAGGAGGAAGTGTGTGTGTGAAGGTCTAGGAACAAGATTCTGGCTTGGTGTGGGTGAAAGTCCCACTTTAGCAAGCAGTTAGCACTGAGAAACCTTGGCAACTAGCAGCCTTCCTCCTCCTCCTCCTCCTCCTCCTCCCCCCTTTTTCACCTCCGTCTGGAGTCTGAGAATGTTTTTAATATTTTTTTTCCCTCTTCTCCCTCCATTTTCATCTGTTTCCCATCTCCTCTTCCCCCCCTGGATCCCCCCTTTTCTCCTTTCCCCGTGTCTTCCTTCCACTTGCTTTGAACCGTGTCGGGGGGAAAATATGCAAGGCAAAGTCTCCTTCCCTTTCGGTGACTAGTCCTCATCATCCTTCCCAGGTTTTAAACTGTGATTTCTCGAGTGAGAGTGTGTATGTGTGTGTTTTGAGTGTGTGTCCACACAAGAGTGCGGGTAAACGAGAAAGGCGAAGATGCGAGTTAAGACACCCCCCCCCCAGCTCCATCTCTTCTTTCCCCCCCCTCCCCACGTCCATGTTGCCCTATCTGCGTGACGGGGCACAACGTAACAAATGAAAAAAAAAAGGAAAAAGAAACTCAACTTAGCGGAGCGACATAACCTGTTTTTTTTTTCCATTTTTCTTTTTCTTTTTTTCTTCTGAAGAAGGCAGGGTTTTGGGGAGAAATGAAAATATGACGAAAATCAGAAGACACTATTGGCCTTAAACAGGAAAAAAAACAACAACATCCGGGTGGGGCATAATAGGGAGAAAAAAGAAACTTACGTCTGACAAAAGGAAATATGCAAACTCTGTAGGTCACGCAGTGACCGAATTTTTTTTTTTTCTAATTCCAAATTAAAAAAAAAAACAGTGTGGGGAAAATAAAACTTTTTGGGTGGATTTTTGATGCGCCAGTCAAGCTGCCTCAGGGTCTTTTGACTTTGTCCAAGCTGAAAGGGAAATCTAAATTGTTGTAGCTGCTCTTCTGTTGCTATTCCAGTGGAGAAGCGAATACAGGCTGTCCTTGACTTACAACCGTTCATTTAGTGAGCATTCGCAGTTACAACGGCACTGAAGAAAAGTGACTTAGGACCATTTTTGCACTTAATGACTGTTGCACCATACCCATGTTCATGTGATTGATATTCAGATGCTTGAAAGGTGGTTCACATTTATGACGGTTGCGGCGTCCCGGAGTCATGCAATCCCCTTTTCCGACCTTCTGACAAGCAAAGTCAATGGGGGAAGTCAGACTCACTTAACGACCATATTACTAATTTAACAACAATTTAACAATGGTATAGGGCAGGGGTACGCAACCTTGCCTCTTTCATGACTCGTGGACTTCAACTCCCAGAATTCCTGAGCCAGCCATGCTGAGGAGAAATGGAGAGGTTTCCCTTCTGAGCCATGCTGGCTCAGGAATTCTGGGAATTGAAGTCCACGAGTCATTAAAGAGCCAAGGTTGCCTACCCCTGGCCCGGTTTCCTGCCTGAGCAGGGGGTTGGACTAGAAGACCTCCAAGGTCCCTTCCAACTCTTGTTATCCTATTCTAACTGCAGTGATTTGGTTAACAAATGTGGCCAAGAAAAGTCATAAAATGCAGCAAAACAAATATCTCACTTAGCAACCGTCACACGATCAAAATTCGGACACTTGGCAACTGGCATGCACAGTTAATCCTTGACTTAATGACCAGAATTTCCTTTGCTAAGCCAAGGAGTTGTTAAAAGTGAGATTCATCCTATTATATGGTCCTTTTCCCCCCTCCCCCCCAATTGTTTATAATCAAATCACTGGTCGTTAAGTAAAGCGTGCTGTCGACGTGGAATCCAACTTCCCCCATTGACTTTGCTTGTCGCATGTCGGCAGGCAAGGTCACAAATGGTGAGCCCATGTCCCCATCACAGCGCAACTGTCATAAATACACGCCAGCTGCCCAGCACCTGAATTTTGGCCACGTGACCTCCAGGAGGATTCTGCAACAGTCGTAAATATGAAAACTTGTCCCAAGTCAACTTTTTCTCCCAGTGCTTCTGTAACTTCAAACGGTCACTGAGCAAGTTGTAAGTCAAGGACTGCCTGTAGTCGCTAAGGCAGGGCTTTTCAACCAGTGGTACAGGTACCACCTGTGGTACATTGGCACCTGGCAGGTGACACGCGACCATGCTAGAACAGTGGTAGCGGGGAGGGGAATGAGCTGAACCGGTGGCAGCACCGCACAAGCCTGAGCGAGAGACGGCTGGAGCTGCAGGGCTGTCAGGGCTCAGTGGAAGCGCCAGGATCGGCGCCAGGCTCCAGCTGGAGCTCCAGCTGGAGTGTTGCAGCATCTCCAGGGTCTTGTGATTTACATTCAGATGCTTGGCAACTGATTCATATTTATGACGGTCACAATGTCCCAGGGTCATGTGAAGTGACCAAAACCTGCTGCAACCACCCAGCAGAGTGGTGGGGGGGAATAAATACCAAACACACCCCACCCTACCCCCGCTGCCAATCCTCAACAGAAATGCTCACAACAATGAAAACCTTGGACAGGAGGAAGAGCGCCACCAGGCGGGCAGGCAGGTGTCTTGCTCGGCTGTGGCATGGAGGGGGGGCACTTTTTTCACTAAGCGAACTGTTGTAAGTCGAGGACTACCTGTACTTCATCACTTTTTTTTTTTTTTGGTCGTCAAGTTTTTGACACCTCGCTAGGCGACTGGTGGTACTCGGATGTGGCCATATCCTAAAAGTGGTACAGTGGGTGTAAAAAGGTTGAAAAGGCCTGTGCTAAAGAAACAAAGCTGAGGCAACCATCTTATGTAACAGCCATCACACTATACTCTTTGGTGTTCTTCTCATCCCTCCAAATGAGGTCTTTCCGGCCTGTTTGGAAACACAATCCAATCTGCTTAAGAACTGCCGTTTCGGTTGACAGATTTGACTCTCTAATCCTACGGGGTCAAAGCAGCAGGCCAAGGTTGGGACGCGGAAAGCACTTCTGGGCTCTGCTCAGTGCCGATTCCCTTCAGAGGATCAGCCAGGACAACTCAAGCCGTTGTTGGCTTTCTGCTTTTCCTCCACTATAATTACTTACGAAACTGGAGAGGGTCCACCAGCACAGCCAGTTAGGGGCGGGTTAGGGTGTCTTTCATCTCACCAAAACTCCACCAAATGCTTAAAATTGTGAGGCGGGGGGGGGGGGGGGGGAAGGCAAATTCACCATTCAGGTGATCCTTTAGCAAAAGTTGTACCTTGCTTTGTCAAGCCTGTCTTGTAACAGTGTTAAATCACAACGATCAGAAATGGTCGGGCCCTAATGAGACTCACTTAGGTGAGATGGCTGGTTGTAGAGAAAGAAATTAAAGTGAGAGAAAAAGAGAGGAGGGGAAAAAAGAAAGTTTGGTGTAGGGGTTAAGGCGTCAGGTTAGAAACCAGGAGACGGTGAGTTCTAGTCCTGCCTTAAGTACAAAGCCAGCTGGGTGACCTTGGGCCAGTCACTGTGGCTGAGCCCTAGGAAGGACGTAACGGCAAACCTCTTCTGGAAAACCTCGCCAAGAAAGCTGCAGCGACTAATCCAGGCAGCTACCAGGAGACACATTCACCCCTCTCCAAAAGCCACATCAGTTTTTTGTTTTATGTATTAAGGAACTTGGCCGATGCTATTTATGGCTTAGCACAGGGGTAGGCAACCTCGGCTCTTTTATGACTCATGGACTTCAACTCCCAGAATTCCTGAGCCAGCTATGCTGAGGGAAAAGGGAGAGGTTTCCAAGCTGAGCCATGCTGACTCAGGAATTCTGGGAGTTGAAGTCCATGAGTCATAAAAGAGCCGAGGTTGACCTACCCCTGGCTTAGCATATCGAATGGACCCCCTTGTTGGTCATTATCCAGCAAACTATGATAATGGAAACTGATTACATATACACACGTTGAAGGTGAGTCTCACAAGTTTGCCTTGTGCAGCCCACCAAGAAGGGACAAGGGAGCTGCAATAACCCACAGTAACTTTCTGGCTCTATCTCAATTTGGCTAATCACCGGCCGTTTCCTATACGTAAGCATCTATTTCCGGCGAGCCTGTCCCTTTCATCCCTGATTTGTTTTTATTTTAATGCAAATGGCTTTATGTACCACAGGAAATGTGAAAAGGGAGTTTGCAAACATAAATGAAAACACAAATTAAAGCAGCGGACCAAGGACGCAGGAGGCATCTTTAATTGACAGCAAGCTTGAAAAACACGATCCTTCCCTTGCCTTGGAAGAGCGAGGAAGATTCTCAGGGAGGACTCACACCCTGGACGGTATCTCTTTACTCTCCTACCATCCGGTAGGAGATATAGGAATATAGCCAGCCGTACCAACAGGCTGAAAAATAGCTTTTATCCGTGGGCTGTTAGGCTTTTAAGTGGGACATAATCTTATGCAGAATTGATTTGGGAGGCCGGTGTGTGGTGTTGTTGGTTCACCTGGTGTGGTGGGATGGAGGGTTTGTTGTCACTGTGTGTTGGGGGGAGAGAGCACGGGGGGGGGGGGGGAGGCTCAGCTAATCTCAATGTACACATGTTGTACTTTGACAATAAAGGTTTATTACTTATTATTTAAATGATGGGGTGCTTTATTCAGGGGCAAGCTGAGAAATTAAAAATGCACCCAGCGTTTCACACAATGCAGGCAGTCCTTCAACGTACGACCACAATTGAGTGCAACATTGCTGCTGCTAAGGGAGGCTCAGCTAATCTCAATGTACACATGTTGTACTTTGACAATAAAGGATTATTATTATTATTATTATTATTATTATTATTATTATTATTATTATTATTATTATTATTATTATTATTATTATTATTCGCCTCCAATAGGCGTCCATTCCCGGCAGCTAAGTGGCGGGCACGCTCGGCCAAACCCGCTGCACGCATTCAGACGAGACGCTGCTCGGCCCGAGTCAGTGCCTAGCTCCGCCCGAGACACCGGGACCGGGACCGGGACCGAGCCCTAAGCAGCATTCGAACCACCTCGGATGAAGGCGGTTCATACGATAAGCGCGTCGAGTCCGGCGCAACCCGGAGGTCTTTCCCCTGAGCCGGCTTCCAGCTGCTCTCGCCCGAGCCAGCCGGTGCGCACCGACCGCCCAAGCCTCTCCGGAGGCTCCAGCCGGCGGATCAGAGCCGCAGCCCGCCTCCCTTCTCGTCCCCGATCCCCCATCCCGGCTTCTCTTTTGCTTTTCATTCATTAAAAATCGCCTCCCGCGCGTGCGCGTGCGCGCCCCGTCCGATAAGGGAAGCCGCCGTCCCGCGGCCGCATAGCCCGACGCTGCGTAAAAGCCACGGCGCGCGCGGGGGCGTGGCGTCCTGGGAACTGGGCAGCCGTTGGCCAGCCGCGCCGGTTGGGGGCGTGGCCTCGGCGGGGTGGGGGGGGGGGACCTGCTGGGAAGCGGCTGCCGGTCGGCATTCAGCCGCGGGGCTGCCGTTCCGCGCGTTTAGTCGCGGCGGCTCCGCGCGCAGAGGAAGGCGAGGATGGTTTCTCCGGCTCAGCCTCGCCTTTGAGCCCTGGCCGCGTGTTGAAAGCCGGGGACGCCTCTCCTCCGCCCGGGGTCAGCCTCGCTTCCGAAGATTGCCCGGCTCGTGGCTCTGCTCTGAACCGAACCCCTCCTCCGGCTGCTCGGCAGGCTTCCCTTCGAGGATCCGCCACCCGGGATTTCCCAACCCGCCTTCCCCCGTTTCCCCCCCCCCCCATCGCTCCTTAACCTTGGTTGGGGTTACTTGTCCCAGGTCACCCAACTGCCTTTCTTGAACCTTCTCCTTGCTGCCCAAGGTCTTCTCCACCAGCCCTGGCTTTCTTCTGGCAGCTTTTGCTAGCTGGGTTCTCTTAAATCCGGTTTCTGCTTCTCAGGTTTCTCCCCTTTGGCCCTCACCCACCCGCCCAGCCCAGCCCCCATCTTCTCCCACGCTGGGGGAAAGACAGCCCCTCCCCCACCCAGGACCCTGATGGTATACCGGCCCTTTCATCCTCACCTTCATCCCTTCTTCTGGTCTTCCTGATGATGGGGCCATCTTCTCTGTTGTAGTTGCCCTTCCCCACCCCTTCCTCCTCTTCCTCCTCCTCTTGACCTTCCATCCTTCACAGGGTGCTTCTCTGAGCCTTCTGGGGACCTGGGGTGTCATCCCCTCCCCATGCCTCCTTAGATCCTTCAGCTGGAGCCCTCAGTTGCACCCCTTGGCGTCCTCCTCTTTTGAAGAGTCTTGGGTGACCCTCCCCCTCCAGTTTTCTCTTTTCTCTTCCAGCTCCCTTGACAACTCCTACAATGGACTTTTTTCTCAGTGGGGTGGCTGCCTGTGGGGCCTGCCTCTTTACCAACCCCCTGGAGGTGGTGAAGACCCGGATGCAGCTCCAAGGAGAGCTCCGCGCTCCTGGCACCTACACCCGTCACTATCGTAACGTCTTCCACGCTTTCTACACCATCGGACGGGTGGACGGGCTGGCAGCTCTGCAGCGAGGGCTTTTGCCTGCCCTGTTCTATCAGTTTGGCTTCAATGGCATCCGCTTGGGCACCTATGGGCTGGCGGAATCAGAAGGCTACATCCACAAGCGGGACGGACAGATCAGCCCGCTGCGGGCCACCTTGGCAGGAGCTTTGGCTGGCGCCACAAGTGCCATTGTGAGCAGCCCACTGTATCTGGTGGGTCTTAAACCCAGAAGCATTAGAACAGGGGTGTCAAACTCAATTTCATTGAGGGCCGCAACAGCATTGCGGTTGCCCTCAGGGGGCCGGGTGGGTATGGCCAGGGTGGGTGTGGCCTACTGGGTGGGCATGGCTAGAGTGCGTATGGCCTACTGGGTAGGCGTGGCCAGCTCTACATCTTTCGCTTCAAGGGTACCTATGGGGGCCTGGGCAGGAGTGGGAAAGATCTGAGGGTCTGTGGCAGAAGGAGGGTCTCTGGGCCAGGGCCAAGGCAGTGGAGGCCGTTCCCTCACTGTTTCCAGGGTGGCTTCGCGGGCCACATGAAACCACTTCGCGGGCCGGATCCGGCCCCCGGGCCTTTTGTTTGACATGTCTGCATTAGAATAACAGAGAAAGGGAAATTGTCCCCACTCATTTCGGTCTGGAATCTAGAGATGCTAGGTGGAATTCTGCCTTTCAGAATCCAGGGATAAAGAATGAATTCTGCAGATAAATCCAATGTGGGCTTTTTAAAAAAAAAGAAAAAAGAAAAGTAAAACACAGCAGTCACCAAAAATCTTTCCTTATGGCTTGCTATGTAGTGGGTTGCCTGGATGCTTTTTTTTTTCCTCCCACACCTGTTCCTCCCAAGTTTGAACGTGAGCCTTTCACTGCTCTGATTAGTAGAACAAAACACTGCTTCGGAAGAGGGTAAAAGCATTCCTTGAGAGAAACGCAACGTTATTTTTGAATTCATCTCCCTGGCCTGTTGTTGCTTAGGACAGTGACCTTTCTCCAATCCTTCCTCCAGGTGAAGACTCATCTCCAAGCTCAATCAGTTTCCGAGATTGCTGTAGGACACCAATATCAGCACCAGGTAAGCTGACCTTGCTCTGTAGCTTATAGTGAGAAAGTTTGTAATTTGCTGAGGCAGAGTTTTCATTCCTCTGGAGCTCACTGTAAATGACCAGTTGGCAAGTTTGCAGGATTTTCAAAAAGGGTCTGTCTTAGCTTTTCTTAGAGAACCTCTGGAATTATTTTTTTTTTAAAAAAAGCACTACAAAAAATAATAATAGACAAATTAAGGTTCTAAAATCAAGTCTAACAAAGAGAAGTATACAGATTTTATTTTTCTGGGCTCCAAGATCACCGCAGATGGGGACTGTAGCCAAGAAATTAAAAGACGCTTGCTCCTCGGGAGGAAAGCAATGGCAAATCTAGACAGCACACTAAAAAGCAGAGACATCACCCTGTCAACAAAAGTGTGTATAGTCAAGGCTATGGTCTTCCCAGTTGCAATGTACGGCAGTGAAAGCTGGGCCATAAAAAATGCTGAGCGCCAAAGAATTGAGGCCTTTGAACTATGGTGCTGGAGAAGACTCCTGCGAGTCCCTTGGACTGCAAAGGACTGGTCAGTCCTAGAGGAGATCAACCCTGACTGCTCTTTAGAAAGCCAGATCCTGAAGTTGAAACTCAAATACTTTGGCCACCTAATGAGAAGGAAGGACTCACTGGAGAAGAGCCTAATGCTGGGAAAGGTTGAGGGCAATAGAAGAAGGGGACGACAGAGAATGAGGTGGCTGGATGGAGTCACTGAAGCAGGAGGCGTGAGCTTAAATGGACTCCAGAAGATGGTAGAGGACAGGAAGGCCTGGAGGAACGTTGTCCATAGGGTCGCGATGAGTAGGACACGACTTTGCAGTTAACAACAAAAGGGTGATATGACAACAGTCTTCCCATACTTGAGAGGTTGTCATAGGGAAGAGGGGATTGACTTATTCTCCAGAGCACCTGAGGGCAGGACAAGAAGTAACAGTTGGAAGATTGTTTAAAGAGAAAGCCAACCTAGAACTAAGAAAATATTTTCTGACATTGAGAACAATTGGTGGAATGGCTTAACTTTGGAAGTTGTAAGTGCTCCATCACCGGGGGTTTTCAAAAAGAGACTGGACAAAATGTTTGTCCAGAGTGATAAAGGTCTCTTGCTTTAGCAGAGGGTTGGGCTAAAACAGGGGTCCCCCAACCCCCGGTCCGTGGACTGGTACCAGGCCGCAGCATGCCAGCAACCGGTCCGCACAAACAAGCAAAGCCCCATCCGTGGGATGTAGGCAGTGCACGAAACCATGCACTCTCTGGTCCGTGGAAAAACCTTTCTCCGCGGAAGCAGTCCCTGGTGCCCAAAAGGTTGGGGACCTCTGGGCTAAAAGACCTCCAAGGTGTCTTCCCACCCTATTATTATTATTATCTGTGTTCTGCAGGCCTTTTCAAAACTGGAACTTAAGAAAGATACCTCACCACGAAATAGTCCTTTGCTGCACCACTGGTTTAGAACTGAACCCAGTTCTGCATTGGCATCCTTCCCAGCATTATCCAGAGGTGCTAGAAAATGAACTTGTGATTTGTTCTGCCGCTAAATTATGCTCTCTCCCAATTTGGATGGTTGGTGGAGGAGCTTGCGCTGGCACACCAGCCCCTTGAAGGACATCTGGCCCACCTCTGTTTCCACATGTGCTGAAGAGCCAGCCTCCCAGCGATGGAAATTGCTGGCAATCGTTAATATTTCAATAGCTATCATGTTGCCTGGAGCTCATTTCTCCATGCAGGTCTGGTAGAAAGCATTGTTAGCAGTTCATTGTTCTCAGTGTCCAGTACGATAGCCAGAAGTTTGTGGATGCTCCCACACTGGAGGTTTTTAAGAAGAGACTGGACAACCATTTGTCTGAAATGGTATAGGGCAGGGGTCGGCAACCTAAAAAAGAAAAAGAGCCACTGGGAACCGGTTCCATCACAAATTAAAAAAAGAGGGAGCCGCGTGCGTGTGTCCATGCACGCGCATGCGCAAAAAGGTTTTTTGCGCATGCGCGGACGCACGCGGCTGCCATTTTTTTAAAAATGAGATGGAACCGGTTCCCGGTTGCCCGATGGCGACGGCCCGTCTGCAAAGCTGCCGCTTTCGGCAGCTTTGCAGATGGGCCGTGGCAGCTTCCTCAAATAGCGGCGCCCCTGCCCATTCCAAGAGGGTTGGCCGCTAACCTTCTCGCTCACCTGCGGGCTCAGCGCGATCGGCCGGCTTCCCTGCCCATCCTTGCCGGCGCCTTTCGCTTGCCGGGGCTCTCAGCCCCGGCGACGAGGAGGCAACGTGGGGCGGGCGGGCGCCTTTCGCTCGGCGGGGCTCTCAGCCCCGGCGACGAGGAGGCAACGGGGGGCGGGCGGCCGCCTTTCGCTCGGCGGGGCTCTCAGCCCCGGCGACGAGGAGGCAACGGGGGGCGGGCGGGCGCCTTTCGCTCGGCGGGGCTGGCGGGCGCCTTTCGCTTGCCGGGGCTCTCAGCCCCGGCGACGAGGAGGCAACGGGGGGCGGGCGGGCGCCTTTCGCTCGGCGGGGCTGGCGGGCGCCTTTCGCTTGCCGGGGCTCTCAGCCCCGGCGACAAGGAGGCAACGGGGGGCGGGCGGGCGCCTTTCGCTCGGCGGGGCTCTCAGCCCCGGCGACGAGGAGGCAACGGGGGGCGGGCGGCCGCCTTTCGCTCGGCGGGGCTCTCAGCCCCGGCGACGAGGAGGCAACGGGGGGCGGGCGGGCGCCTTTCGCTCGGCGGGGCTGGCGGGCGCCTTTCGCTCGGCGGGGCTCTCAGCCCCGGCGACGAGGCAACGGGGGGCGGGCGGGCGCCTTTCGCTCGGCGGAGCTGGCGGGCGCCTTTCGCTTGCCGGGGCTCTCAGCCCCGGCGACGAGGAGGCAACGGGGGGCGGGCGGGCGCCTTTCGCTCGGCGGGGCTGGCGGGCGCCTTTCGCTTGCCGGGGCTCTCAGCCCCGGCGACGAGGAGGCAACGGGGGGCGGGCGGGCGCCTTTCGCTCGGCGGGGCTGGCGGGCGCCTTTCGCTTGCCGGGGCTCTCAGCCCCGGCGACGAGGAGGCAACGGGGGGCGGGCGGGCGCCTTTCGCTCGGCGGGGCTCTCAGCCCCGGCGACGAGGAGCCAACGGGGGGGCGGGCGGGCGAAGCGCGGCTTTCGCTCGGTGGGGCTCTCAGCCCCGCCGACGAGAGGAGCCAACGGGGGGTGGGTGGGCGGGCGAAGCGCGCCTTCTTGCTCGTCAGGGCTGCTTGCCCCGGCGACGAGAGGGAACGGGGGGGGGGGGGGAAGAAGCAGATCTACTTACGTTTTACTTCTTCCTCTCTTCCTCCACTCTGCCAAGTGCAGTAAAAAAACAAAGGTTTGTGGGTAGCCCACAAACGGTTTGTGGGCGGTCCCACAAACCAACCAATCAATTTAAACTTTTCAAGTTTTTTTGTGAGAAGTTTAAATTGATTAAGTTTTTTTAGTACCTTTTTTTTTTTCAAGAGGGAGGAGGCTCCGGAGCCGCGGGTTGCCGACCTGTGGTATAGGGTTTCCTGCCTGAAAAGGGGGTTGGACTAGATGACCTCCAAGGTACCTTCCTCCTCCTCCTCCTCTTCATCCTCCTCCTCCTCCTCCTCCTCATTATCATCATCTATTATTATTATTATTATTGTTGTTGTTGTTATTATTATTATTATTATTATTATTATTATTATTATTATTATTATTATTATTGCAAATACAAGGCAAGGATGTCATTCGTTTTCCCTGCCTCCATAAATCTTGGATCTTTCCACTCCAAGTTGCACATCTAAAGAAAAGCAACATAGGGTCTGTGGTTCCTTAAAGGCTAATCACTTTATTATACAGGTAGTCCTCAACTTACGATTCGCAACTGAGCCCAGAAATGTCTGTTTGCTAAGTGAGACAGTTTTTAAGTGTGTTTTGTCCCCTTTCATGACCTTCCTTGCCAAAGTTGTTAAAAGGAATCACTGCAGTGAGTACACAGTTGTTGAGCGAATGTCGTTTCCCCATTGGCTTTGCTTGTCAGAAGGACGCAAAAAGGCGATCACATGACCCCGGGACACTGCGACCGTCATAAATATAAGCTGGTTGCCAAGCAGCCGAATTTTGATCACGTGACTGGAGGGATGCTGCAATGGTTGCAAGTGTGTCACGTGTGGCTTTTTTCAGTGTTGTTGTAACTTTGAACGGTCACTAACTAAATGGCTGTAAGTTGAGGTCTGCCTATAGAGAAAGAAAATAAATAGATATCCTGGCCAGTTGTTAGCTTCTGCTCAGTCTTTAAAAAAGCAATAAAGGCATTGTCTATAAGTCACACCCTCCTTTTAAAAAATATCAAAATTTGGTATCGTTGATTAAGTAGTTCAGTTTGGTCTATGCAGGGGTGGAGAACTGTGGCCCTTTTATGACTTGTGGACTTCAACTCCCAGAATTCCTGAGCCAGCCATGCTGACTCAGGAATTCTGGGAGTTGAAGTCCACAAGTTTATTTATTTTATTTATTTATTTATTTGTTTTATATACCGCCCTTCTCCCGGAGGACTCAGGGCGGTGTACAGAGCAATAAAGTAAGAATACAATAAAGCAATAAAGTGAGAAAATTTTAAAACCCAAATCCATCAGGCCAGGCCGGCTTGTTGGAATAGATAAGTTTTTAGATCACGCCGGAAGGAGCAAAGGTCGGGGGCCATCCAGATTTCAGCTGGTAAGCGGTTCCAAAGGATTGGCGCACCCACCGAGAATGCTCTCCCCCTGGGGGTCACCAGCCGACATTCTCTGACCGGTGGCACCCTGAGGAGGCCCTCTCTGTGGGAGCGCACAGGACGGAGGGATGTTGACGCTGGCAGTAGGTGCTCCCGTAGGTAATCCGGACCCACGCCATGTAGGGCTTTGTATGTCATCACTAGCACCTTGAATTTCACCCAGAAGGCAACTGGAAGCCAGTGCAGCTCACGGAGCAGAGGTATAATATGGGAGTATCGGGAGACCCCCAAAAGCACTCGTGCAGCTGCACTCTGCACCAGCTGAAGCTTCCGAGTGGTTCTCAAGGGCAGCCCCATGTAAAGAGCGTTGCAGTAGTCAAGACGAGAGGTCACAAGTACAGGGGGACTGTACGCAAGGCATCCAGGTCCAGATAGGGTCGCAGCTGGTGCACCAAACGAACCTGGGCGAAGGCCCCTCTAGTCACAGCTGCTATATGATCTAAGGAGAGCTGTGAATCTAAGAGGACACCCAGATTGCGAGCCTTATCTACGGGGGGTAATAACTCGCCCCCGATATTTAGAGATGGAATGATCTGAATATCCTGACATGCCGGTATGTACAGCCATTCAGTCTTGTCCAGGTTGAGTTGAAGCCTGTTCCTCCCCATCCATTCCTGGACCGCTTCCAAGTTATCAAAGGGCCATAGTTCCCCACCTCTGGGTTAAGGTAATAGGCTAGAAGGTGGGAAAGTGTAAGTTCTAATTCCGTCTCAGCCGTGAAAGCCAACTGTTCAACTTTGGGCCTACCATCCCAACCCACCTCAAAGGGTTGTTGTTGCGTGGAAAATAACAGGAAGATGTGTTGGATATGTTTGCAACTTTGAGTTATTTGTAAAAACAATAACGGTGGGATATAAATAAACAAATATTAAATAAAACCATGCCAGCCCAATTAGTCTTGGGCGAACTTAATTTTCTTCTGGGCTGCTTAAATTGCTTAAATCTCAGCTCTGGAAGTAGTAAGCAATCATCCTAGACCAGGGGTAGGCAACCTCGGCTCTTTTATGACTCATGGACTTCAACTCCCAGAATTCCTGAGCCAGCTCTGCTGACTCAGGAATTCTGGGAGTTGAAGTCTATGAGTCATAAAAGAGCCGAGGTTGCCTACCTCTGTCCTAGACCTAGATAATATTTTTCTCCACTCTGTAGCAAATATTCTTACATTGCCTTGCTGGAAGCAAAGAGAGGAAATGAAATGGCCGTTTAAAAGGTCTTCACCAGAAAGCATGCGCTGTGTGATCCTATTTGAGACCATTTCCGAGGCAAACCAGGTTAAGTCTGCAGCATATCTCTACCCAATCCCTGATTATTCCTGCCCCAGAGCTTGGAAAACTGCCAGCCTGCCTAGCTAATAGGGAGGTAGACTGACTACACAGCTTCCTGGATCTGTAAAATGTGCAGCTTCTAATCTCTTATTAATACTCTGCTCTCAAAACTCAATGCTGGAAATCTCCGGTGGCCAGGCTGCTGGTGTAAAAAAATACAGTAGATTAACCTGAGGAAAAAAATTGTGTATAATGTCCTCTCCTGGGACTGAAAGGATTGAGAAAAGTTGGGCCTTACGCCCTGAGCCCATTTTGCACCTTTGCACATTCAGGGGGTCCTCAACTTATGACCACAATTCAGCCCCAAATTTATGTTGCTAAGTGAGAGATTTCTTAAGTGATTTTTGCCCCTGTTTAACGACCTTTCTTGCCATATTTGTTAAACGGGTCACTTTGGTTGTTGATTGAGTCACACGGTTATTAAGTGAATTTGGCTTTCCCATTGACTTTGCAAAAGCGGATCATATGACCGTTGGACACTGCAACCGTCATGAATACATGCCAGTTGCCAAGCGTCTGAATTTTGATCATGTGACCACGGGTAGACTACGGTGGCTGTAAGTGTGGAAAACGGTCATAAGTCACTTTTCTCAGTGCGGCTGTAACTGCAAACAGTTGCTAAACGAGGATGGTTGAAGATTATATGTAGTCTCAGTCCCTTATTTGGCACCAAGGTGATCCTGGAAACTCAGGAACAGAGAATAAAGTAACCAGCATTGTTCCTGGCGGCATTATTTATTTATTTATTTATTTATTGCATTTTTCTTGAACTAGATAGAATATTTGAGGTAGAGTTTAGCCAGTAAAGAATAGCAATGAAACTGATTTGTTTTTAGAAATAGGACTAGGATGAGATGCGAGCTTTCTTTTTAGATAATGAATGTATGAGAAGATTTCAGAAGGTGTTTGTGTTTCTTCTTTCTTTCTCTTTCTTTTTCTTTCTCTTTTTCTTCCTTCCTTCCTCTTTCCTCATCCCTCCCTTCCTTTTTCTTTCTTTCTCTTTCTCTCTCTTTCTTTCCTTCCTTCCTTCCTTCCTTTCTTTTCCTTCCTTCCTTTCTCTTTCTTTTACTTTCCTTCCTTCCTTCCTTCTTTTCTTTTCTTTCTTTCTTCTCCAAAGCACCTGAGGGCAGGTCAAGACATAGTGGGTGGAAGGTCATTAAAGAGAGATCCAATCTAGAACTAAGGAGAAATTTCCTGAAAATGAGAACAATCAGTCGGTGGAATGGCTTTCCTCTGGAAGTTGTGGGTGCTTCATCACTGGAGGCTTTTAAGAAGTTTGGACAGCCTCTTGTCTGGAATGGTATAGGCCAGGGGTAGGCAACCTTGGCTCTTCTATAACTTGTGGACTTCAACTCCCAGAATTCCTGGGCCAGCCATGCTGGCTCAAGAATTCTCTGGAATTCTGGGAGTTGAAGTCCACAAGTCATAAAAGAGCCAAGGTTGCCTACCCCTGCCCTAGTGTCTCCTGGTTGAACAGGGGGTTGGTCTAGAACAGGCATGTCAAACTGCCGGCCCGTGGGCCAGAGGCATCATACTGAAACTGCGCGCACCCCATTGCCGGCAATGGGGAAAAAGTTGTGATATGTCGTGCGACGTCACGTGACATCGCGAGTTTGACATGCCCGGTCTAGAAGACCTCCAAGGTCCCTTCCGACCTCATTATTCTATGTTTTATGCTCTCTGACCTGGAGGCAAAAATAATTTCTTCCAAGACATCCGCAGGGTGGGCTTTTAGTCAATAGTTCAAAATCCTGCTTGCTCCTTACTTCAAGCGGTCCAAATATTTCCACTGACAGCTTCCAGCTAGTTGAGCGCTGTAATGATTGTAGACATGGATGCTTCTAAATGTTATTGGTCCTTTTCTGTTGCCTGTCTAGGGAATGTTCCATGCACTATGTGGGATTCACAGAGAACACGGTGTGCTAGGGCTGTGGCGTGGAGCCATTTCTTCCGTGCCCCGAGTCATGGTGGGCTCATCCACGCAGCTATCATCCTTCTCCTTTTCCAAACAATTCTTGAACCACCTCGAGGTACGCTGGTTTCCTGTGCAAGAGAGCTTGTTTGAAAAGGTATAGGAGTTACAGTAGAAGACTTGGATTTGGCACGGTGGGTCTAGAGAGAAGAAAAATTGGGATATACATTTGATCTTGGCCTAGTCCAGGGGTAGGCAACCTTGGCTCTTTTCTGACTCGTGGACTTCAGCTCCCAGAATTCCTGAGCCAGCATGGGGGAAACTTTGGCCCCTTCGTGACTCGTGGACTTCAACTCCCAGAATTCCTGAGCCACCATGAGGGAACTATGGCCCCTTCGTGACTTGTGGACTTCAACTCCCAGAATTCCTGAGCCAGCCATCCTGAGGGGAAAGAGAGGTTTCCAAGCTGAGCCATGCTGGCTCAGGAATTCTGGGAGTTGAAGTCCACAAGTCACGAAGGGGCCATAGTTCCCTCATGGTGGCTCAGGAATTCTGGGAGTTGAAGTCCTCGAGTCATGAAGGGGCCAAACTTTCCCCCATGCTGGCTCAGGAATTCTGGGAGTTGAAGTCCATGAGTCATAAAAGAGCCAAGGTTGCCTACCCCGGTCTAGTCGTTAAGGCACCAAGCTAGAAACTGAGTTCAAGTTCTGCCTTAGGCATGAAAGCCAGGTTGTTTGGACCAATCACCAGGATACTGTGAGTTCTAGTTCTGCCTTAGGCATGAAAGCTGACTGGGTGACTTTGAACCAGATTCTTTCTCTTAGTTCAGCTCCTCACATAGAATTGTTGTCGTAGGGGAAAATAGGAGGAGGAAGGAATATTAGGTATGGTCACTACCTTGAGTTATTTATAAAAAAAATAATAAAGGTAGAATAAAACTAAACTAAAATAAACAACCATTTTGGAGCAGTACCAAAATATACCCTGTTCACTTGCCAAATTCATGGTCGCTTCCTCCTTATTCTTTCCAACTCTGAGTATTAAATGTGCTTCTAATCCAATGGCTATTAATACAGCACCTGAGCTTAAGAAGGTGGATTTGTAGCTAATTTTTTTTTCCTGCATGCCTGCGTGGTGTCAACTTACTCTTTATGCCAAGAAGAGCTGCAAGTTTAAATTTAGGCTGGTCGTGGCAGAAGAGACAAAATATAAATGGGGCTTTATATAAGTCCAAACTGCTGATTTGCAGGCAGAATCCAGCAGAGAATATAGAACAGAAGAGGAATAAGAATAGAATAGAATAGAATAGAATAGAATAGAATAGAATAGAATAGAATAGAATAGAATAGAATAGAATAGAATAGAATAGAAGAATAGAAAAAAGAAAAGAAAAGAAGAAAATAGAGAATGTAATAGAATGTAATAGGAAAGAATAGAATAGAATAGAATAGAATAGAATAGAATAGAATAGAATAGAATAGAATAGAATAGAATAGAATAGAATAGAATAGAATAGAATATAGAGAATGGAATAGAATCGAATAGGAAATAATAGAATAGAATAGAATAGAATAGAATAGAATAGAATAGAATAGAATAGAATAGAATAGAATAGAATAGAATAGAATAGAATAGAATATAGAGAATGGAATAGAATCGAATAGGAAATTAGAATAGAATGGAATGGAATGGAATGGAATGGAATGGAACAGAACGGAACAGAACAGGTTTGAGAATCTTAGTCCTAAGGCATAATGTTTTGATCCTCTTTGATCCTCTAATGCAGAGGTTCCCCAATGTCCGGTCCGTGTATTGGGCCGCGGCATGCCTGCAACTGGTCCACACAAACAAAGAGCCCCATCTGTAGGATGCAGGCAGCACACAAAACTACGCACCCTCCGGTCCGTGGAAAAACCTTTCTCCACGGAACCGGTCCCTGATGCGCAAAAGGTTGGGGACCTCTGCTCTGATGGATCGAGGTTCCTGATCTCTGACGAGGCTGGCTGCAGCTTCCAAAGCTGTTCTCTTAAGAGGTCCCTGTTCCCCTCCTCCCTTCTGCAACTTCTCCTCAGCGGTTTCTAGCCTTTTGTCCTCTCCTCTTCCACCAGATCTTCCCCAAAGACAGTTGGCTGATTGCCTTGTGCGCCGGGATGACCAGCAGCTTCATTGTGGCCATCGCCATGACACCTTTCGATGTGGCCAGCACCCGCCTCTACAACCAACCGGTTGGACCTGACGGCCAGGTAGGAAAATGGGAAGAACGGAGAGGATGTGGACGAAGCCGGAACACTTGTGGTTAGGTGGACTAAAGAGGGGAATACGGGCAGTCCTTGACCGATAGCCATTCATTTAGTGTCCAGTTTTCACCCTTATGACCATTGCAGCATCCCCATAGTGATCAAAATCTGAGGACCCAGATTGTTGGGGGCAATAAGATGACTTTGCCGCTTTGGGGGGGGGGGAAAGCCCTAATAAGCAGACATATACATAGAATGAAGGCTATTGCTAAGCACATTGGTTTGTGCTTAAATTGTAAGCCGCCCTGAGTCTTCGGAGAAGGGCAGGATATAAATGGGATTAAAACAAAAATGGGATTAAAATTCAGACACTTGGCAACTGGCTCCTATTTATGACAATTGCAGTGTCCTAGAGCCATGTGATCACCTCTTGCGACAAGCAAAGTCAATGGAGAAGCCAGATTCACTTAACAATTGTGTTACTCACATAACAACTAGGATTCATTCACCCCATTGGTTTCAGGGGCCCCTTAAACAAATTGCTTAAATCCACAGCTTTGCTGTATGTCAATGAAAACTCAACCATCCAGGGTCCAGGCCAAAATTATCTTAAAAAAGGTTAAAATCATGTCAACTGGACCAAAGTTGGTTAATCTGAGATATTCCATTACTCATCCAAGTAAATTTATCAGTCAAAATAAATAAAAAAATACTTAGGCAGAGAGCCAGAGAGCTGTTGGCATATACCAACTCTTGCCATACCAACTGCACTGCTTTCTCACCAAAAGGTTTTTATTTTGACTGATGAAATTACCTGGATAAGTAACAAAACATCTCATATGAATAAACTTTGGTCCTGTCGCCGTGATTTTAATCTTTTTTAGGCACAACTTTGCTGTTAAACCTTCTTTGCTACCGTTTTTTAAGTTTTAAATCTTCCAAAATTGTACCTGTGCTGCCAAAGCAGGCTATGCATTATTTTGAAGCTGATCGTCTCTTCCACCCTCATATCTGAGAACTGGGATCTTTGGTTAAGATTTTAGAAGAAATAAAGTTGTGTCCAAAGCAAAATGAGCAGCAGTGAGTATGAGAGAGCAATCCAAAGGCCCTATTACAGATTTTAAAATGATGCAGAAACCCCCCCCCCAAAAAAAAAAACCCCTTCCAGGTTTTTAAAATCGTTTTGGCAAAGAGTTTGTGTAAGCACCTGGTTAAACTGATTCTATCAATGCTGCAAACATTGGATGTTTTTGCTTTGACAATATAAGAGGCAGACTTTTCCTTTAAATTGTTTTGCTCTTAGAATTAGAGCAGGGCTTTTCAACTTTTCCACCCATTCTACCACTTTTAGGATATGGCAACATCCGGGTACCACCAGTTGCCTAGCAAGGTGTCAAAAACTTGATGACCAAAAAAAAAAAGGAAAAAAAGTGATGAAGTACAGGTAGTCCTCGACTTAACAACATTTTGCTTAGTGACTGTCCGAAGTTACAATGGCACTGAAAAAAGTCCCCCCCCCCAAGCCACAGATGAGCAAGACACCTGCCTGCCCGCCCGGTGGTGCTCTTCCTCCTGTCCGAGGTTTTCATTGTTGTGAGCATTTCTGTTGAGGATTGGCAGCGGGGGTGGGGTGGGGTATATTTGGTTTTTATTCCCCCCATCTGCTGGGTGGTTGCAGCAGGTTTGGGTCACTTCACATGACCCTGGGACACTGTGACCGTCATAAATAGGAATCAGTTGCCAAGCATCTGAATGTAAATCACAAGACCCTGGAGATGCTGCAACATTCCAGCTGATCGGCGCTTCTTCTGGGCTCAGCAGAAACGCCAGGATCAGCGCTGAGCTCCAGCTGGAGCCTGGCACTGATCCTGGCACTTCCACTGAGCCCTGACAGCCCCGAAGAAGCGCTGATCCTGGCGCTTCCGCTGAGTCCTGACAGCCCTGCAGCTCCAGCCATCTCTCACTCAGGCTTGTGCGGTGCTGCCACCGGTTCAGCTCATTCCCCTCCCCCGCTACCACTTTTCTAGGATGGTCGCATACCACCTGCCAGGTGCCAATGTACCACAGGGGGTACCCGTACCCCTGGTTGAAAAGCCCTGAATTAGATGAAGCTAGGGGGAGGAGAATGTTACCCCGGTTGTTTTTAATAAGATAAGAAATGGCGTGTAATAGAACGGAAGGGAAGCTTTGCCCTTCAAATTGATTGGAGAATGTGATTGATGACTGCTAATTGGAGGAGGGAACTGTGCCAAATATTAGGTGCTGAAGAGAGGGGAATTCAGATTTTGGCATCTCAACATGCCGTGCCAATGCTTTGTTCTCATTATTATAGACTTTTTAGAATAAACAATGCCTGAAGGTTCTTTGAAGTGTTTCATTAGTCGGAACCATGACATCTTCAGTAAAAAATGTTGGTGGAATAAAAGTCATGTCTTGCACTTAAAAGTACATTTCAGTTGTACGTGTCTATGGAGATTCTCAGTCATCCAGGTCCTGGCTATCCCAAAGGTGCTTTTTCAAAAGGCAACTGGATTTTCTTCAGTGAACTTCTTGGATGAGAAACGGAACGTTTTTCAAGGAAAAACCGAGAGTCCAGCTGACTTTTGAAAAAGCACCTCTGGGTTTCAGCTGTGCACTTACACACACAAGCACGTACACACAAATTGTAGGTATATTTACCTGGATATCTCCGGGATATTTTTAAACATTTACTGGTTTATACGGGTAGTCCTGAACCTACGGCAATCGAGCCTAGAAACGTAGGTTGCTCAGTGAGAAATGTGTTAAGTGGGTTCTGCCCCATTCTACGACTTTTCTTGCCGCATTCGTTCAGTGAATTGCTGCAGTTGTGAAATTAATAACTCGGCGGTGAAGTGAATCTGGCTTCCCCCACGGACTTTGCTTGTCAGAAGGTCACAAAAGGGGACCAGGTGGCCCCAAAAAAACTGCAACCGTCATAAATACGAACCAGTCAAGCATCCGAATGTAAATCACGCGACCACGGGGGATGCTGCAACAGTGTGAAAAATGGTCATAAGTCACTTTCTTTCAGTTGTAACTTCGGAGGTCACTAAATGAACTCTAGTTAAGTCAAGGACTTACCTGTATTGAGTTCCTCGCCTCTTGCTTTTGCAAAAACCTGCTGGTGGGTTCTTTAAAGAAAATAAAAAAAATAAGAAAGGAAGATTTTGAAATAATAGAGAATAGAATAGAGCTTGGGTTTTTAGAGTTTGCTTGTGGTTTGTCCTCCCAAGCTTGTTTTAATACAATTCCTGAGCGTTTCGTTACCAAACTAGGTAACATCACCAGCAGGATTTTCTTGCCCTATCATGTCAATATGTAAGAAACCGGACTATTCGAAGTGACAATCAACAAAAGAACCAATTGGCTGCTCGGAATTATTATTTTTTTTTAAATCCCATCCTTTTCCGAAGACTCAGAGCGGCTTACAATTTAAAGCACAAATCATTGTGCTTAGCAATAGCCTTCATTCTATGTATATGCCTGCTTATTAGGGCTTTCGCCCCTTCCCAAGCGGCATTATTACAAAGTCAGCTTATTGCCCCCAACAATCTGGGTCCTCATTTTACCTACCTCGGAAGGATGGAAGGCTGAGTCAACCTTGAGCCTGGTGGGACTCGAACCTGCACTAATTGCAGGCAGCTGGTGTTACTTAAGGAGGCATTAGCCCACTGCTCCATCAAGGCTCTTGGTGTAGAATGGGGCAAAACCCACTTAACACATTTCTGAGCACACCGGCACAAGATGATGTTTATGAGTTAAGGAGAATAAGACAAGAAAATCCTGTTGCTGATGTTACCTAGTTTGGTAACGAAACGTTCAGGAATTATATATATATATTTTAAAAAACACACACAGAAAGCAAGATTTCCCAAACCTAAGGCAGACGGACTGGGATGACAGGACAGTGAAAACTTGGGAGTCATCCAGGAAAATGCTCTTAAGACCCAGTGAACATGACCCCTTCACCGTTTCCTTTTCTACGACAGGGCATGATGTACAAAGGACTCTTGGACTGCCTGGCCAAAATCATCCAGACCGAGGGTTTCTGGGGTGCCTACAAAGGGGTGGGGGCTTCCTACTTCCGCATCGGGCCCCACACCATCCTCAGCCTTCTCTTCTGGGATCAGATCCGCCAAGTCAACTTCCGCTGGACGCAGGAGTGAAGCCACCCGTAAGGGGGATGCCCACCCCAATTTGCACATCAAGACTTACCTTAAAGGAGGCGCCCGGACCGCTCTGTGAGTGAAGCTCGTCTCGAGAGATTTGATGCCAGCAGGCTGGCGGCTTCTACGGCGCAGAGAAAGATGTTGGCGGCCCATTCCACGCCCTTTGTTTTTGGCTGTTCTCACCTCTTGGTCCTCTTTCCTACTTGGCTACAGATTATAAGGAGTCAAATAACAATAAGTAAAATCTTTCCCCTGCCCGGATCAATTAATACCGAACCGTAGCTTCTTGACTTGAGGAGCCAAGGCATCACGCAGACGCTCGTCCTCACTTGAAGCTTGTGCAGGAGTGTGCCAGGCCCACTCCGTCGCGAAGCGCCATTTTACCGTTGCAGAAGATGGGACTTCTGTCTTGCTTGGTAATGGCCTCCAGGTCCCGGCTTCCTAGGAAAACCCCTAAAAAGCTTTCTTGAGGGACTCTTGTTGTGTCACTTCTACCCAGTGTGCAAAATTACAGGGTGTCCCTATAGGTGGGGGGGAGAAGTCCTGTTCAAACTGTTTCCATGGCAACCAAGTAGACCTAAAGGTAGGACTCGCCTGTGCCAGTTAATCCAGCCTCTAGGTGGCACTAGAGTGCCATCCTGCTCTTGCTGCCATTTTCCCTCTTATCTATATTTACATACTATTAAAAGTTCTCGGGTCTGTTTTGTTTTTACCTTCAGTTGGGTAAAATGGTGCGTTACAGGGCAGCCATTTTTGAAACAATGTACCTCAAATGGGCTAACTTGCAGAATGTGTCCAAAAGCTGGGCTCTGTGACTAGGGACTGGAAATTTGACAAATTTGGGGCCATTTCGGTGCACTGTTGCACCACCGGAATCAAGTAATCATCCTTTCCAATACTCCCTGACATCTTCGGCAATGGAGAAGCCAGAAAGGTTAAGTCACAAGTTGTTCAGGTTAAGTCTCCCCCACTCACACAACACCCAGTCCCTCTGGGCTTCCCCGACACTGGCCATTCACGTACCGATGCACAGCTCCGTCGCAGTTCTGCGTGCGAACCCCACCTCATCACATCTGTTCTACACCCCTGCTTACCCGACCCATGCTCCATCCCTGTGCGTCCTGTCTGACCTTTTGTACACCCTTGCCCAACACCTTCGCCAATTCTTCACCCTCCTGGACCTCCACACCACCTCTCATGCATTCCCTGCACTTCTTTTGCACCCGTGTGGCACCTTCCATGCCTCCTTCTCAGTTCTCATGATGCCTCCACCTTGTGCAGAGTCCATTTTTTTTATTAATTCAACACGAAAGCTACCAGGAAGTCTAAATTTGATGTAACAGCAAGGAAGAAGGCAGAAACGAAGGAAGGTGCCAGGCAAATCTGGGAAAGTGTATTGACTTTAATTCCCATGTTAGCTAGGGAATTCTGGGATTTGAAGTCTGTGCATCGTAAACTGTTGTGTTTAATCTTCAAGGTCTCATCATGAAAACACCAAAGAAATTAGCATCTTCCCATGAGAATAAATTCTTAATTAATTCAAGGGTCTCATTCCAAATCCCTCCGCCTCCTTAATCTTCTGCTAACCTTTCCAAAATCCAGACACAAAACACGTTTTTTGCTACCTGGTCCAAGAAGTCATATATTTTCAAAAAACAATAAATAAATTTACCCCTTCAACCTTTCAAGGAGACACTCGCCGATGAACACGGTAAAACCTTACTTGTCCGAAGGGTCTTAATCTCTCCGATATGCAAAGGGGGGGGACCCTAAAAAGCGATTTAAGAAATGGGCTCGACTTAGTGATTGTAAAAATCTGTGCTGCAACTCCCAGTCGCTTCGCTCAGAAGCCAACGACAAAAATGACAGTTTCCATGGTCTGCTCACGAGGAGGGGCGGCTATCCAGAGTCATGTGGTTAATATTTACAAACTCTCTTCTTCTGGAGAGGTTTTGCCTATATGGATCCAACGTCCAGCCGTGATTTCCTTGTACATGATGTCCCGCTAATGAGGAGGGCGTGACACCCAGAAGCGATTGGCAGGGGGTACGTGCAGATTTTGGACACATTCCGTAAATTAGCCCGTTTGAGAAACACTGATTGAAAACTCGTTTCGCCCAATTGGAGGTTACAAACAGAGGTGAGAATTTTAATGTCCTAGAGGCAGATAAGGCTTTGGTTGAAACTTTTGTGCATTTTAATCAAGCACCAGAACTTAAGCCCGAAGGATTCACATAAAAGGGAGAAGAGTACTCACTTTGGGTACTCCCGATTCACACGGTAAAATTCTTTCGACTGGACGCAGCAGTGACGATGCTAAGAGATGACGTATGGACACAGACCATTAAGATGATTTCTAACACAAGTTTTAAAAGCCCCGTATTTTCAAAGGTTGATTTTATTTTTTACTACTCTCAGTTGGCCTTCGTGTCCCTTAACACTCAAGGACACAGTCTGGCCAAAACTCAACTGGACAAGCAACCTCAAATTTCATGACAAAACATGTAAAGCCTAGAAGAGATGGAATTTGAAGGAAGGGGGGAAAAAGGAAGGAAGGAACAAGCAGTCTTGCTTAACAGCAAATTACCTTCTGTTTTTACATTTCTTAATCTTTTTTTCTTAGTCATCTGAGGGTATAGCGGTACCCCAAATAAAAAAGTATCTCTCTGGCAGTTGATGTGTACATTATTTCTGTGGTGCATGCTCCTTCCATTACAGAGTGTGAAAAACGTTTGTGAGTGCTAGATTGCAATCTAGTGGATTATCCAGAAGGTAGGTAATCCCAGTTTGCTTGGATCACCTGTAGAAGGACACTAGGAAATAGTTGGAGAGGTGAGTAGAACTATTTCTTATTTATTTATTTATTTTTGGGACTTAATATGCCGCCGTTAACTCCCGAAGGACTCAGGGCGGCTAACAACAATAAAACACAATAATACAAATGTTAAAAAGATTAAACTAACAAGCCCCAATGATAAAATATTAAAAACATTCTACTTAAAAATCCCTATCGTCAGTCCAGGTCAGCCTGATGGAAGAGAAATGTTTTAAGGCTGCGACGAAAGGACCGGAGATCCGGGGCCATCCGGAGCTCAAGGGGAAGTTGATTCCACAGGGAATTCCACAGAATTACCTACAGTCTAATGGGTTTTTCAAAGTTGGTGACCTTAAGGTGTGGACTTCAACTCTCAGAATTCCTCAGCCAGCATGGCTAGCTGAGGAATTCTGGGAGTTGAAATCCACGCATGTTAAAAGTCAAGTTTGAAAAACACTGGTCAAACCAATCCTAAAGCAAAGCAAAGTTGGCCGGAGTTTGCTTTTTACAAGGAGAACGTCCTTGGGCATTCAGCGTCCATGTCCTCTTCATTCCGTCGGGGGATGAAGGAAGAAGATCCGGATACCGGAGCCGGCGTTCTCATCCAGAAAGCCTCCGAACCGAAAGGCTCCGTGATCACGGCCGGGATGGAGCAAAGCTGGATTTTCGGCAAATGTGGACAGAGAAGTGTCTTAACCGAACAGACCGGGATCCAGGAGCCGCAGGCTACACACGAAAGCGTGGAAATGCTCCACTGTCCAAGGAGGTTGAGAGAGGGCCAAGGGGACCTCTGTGCTTTGCGCAGCACTGGTACTCAGAGGACTGTCTCAGAAGAAAGAGGGAAGAAAAGGGGAGTCGGTCATCACAGGGCAGAACTGCAAAATGTGTGCCAAAACCCACACGCCATCAAGCTGACCAGCTTGCAGCCTTTGGAGTGGGCAGACCCTCCCCCAGTGGAGGTAGTCCATGCCTCATGACCAAAATTGAACCCAATTTTTTTATTATTATTATTATTGCTAAGCAAGGCAGTTGTTCAGCGAGTTTTAGCAACAGCAACAGCCCTTAGACTTATATACCGCTTCACAAGCGCTTTTCAGTCCTCTCTAAGCGGTGTACACAGTCAGCCTATTGCCCCCCCCACTCACACAATAATCTGGGTCCTCAGTTTTGCCCCATTTTAAAAACTTTTCTGGCCACAGCTGTTAAGCGAATCACCGCAGGTGCTAAGTTAGTAACACGCTCGTTAAGTCAATCTGCCAGCTAAACGAACGATTGTAAATTGATGGGACTACTTGTACCCCCCAATTTGGAGGGAAGGGCGGTGGAATTAATTTCAAAAAGTTTGGCTTAAGAAAAAGGGACTGCCTATCTTTTAAACACCCTCAACTTCTTTCAAATGAGCGGAGGACGTAGTTAACACACGTGACCCTAAAAATGTCAAGAGGCTTTACCCTCTTGCCCCAAGGATATTCTGACAGAACAATTAATCAGTGGAACGACTTGTCTCCAGAAGTTGTGGGTGCTCCAAAACTGGAAAAAGATTGGACAATCACTTGTCTGAAATGGTTTAGACCAGGGGTAGGCAACCTCGGCTCTTTTATGACTCATGGACTTCAACTCCCAGAATTCCTGAGCCAGCTTGGCTGGCTCAGGAATTCTGGGAGTTGAAGTCCATGAGTCATAAAAGAGCCGAGGTTGCCTACCCCTGGTTTAGACCAACGATGGTGAACCTTTTAGAGACCGAGTGCCCAAACTGCAACCCAAAACCCACGTATGTATTGTCAGGTGCCGGGTGGGCGTGGCCCATTGGGTGGGTGTGGCCCATTGGGTGGGCGTGGCTGCGGTGGTAACGGCAGACTGGGTGGGACTAAAAAGTTCAATCAATCAATTCCAACTTTGCGAGATCTTTTTTTTTCCCCGCGAGAAGTTGAAATTGATTGATTGAACCTTTTTCTTTTTTTTTTGCACACGGCGGCGGAGGCCTAAAGCGAAAAGGTTTTATAAAACCCAGCTGAAGGCCTAGGACTGGGGCAACGGTGCGCGTGTCCAGAGAGGGCTCTGCATGCCACCCGTGGCACATGTGCCATAGGTTCGCCACACGGGTTTAGACCAGGGGTGTCAAACTCAATTACATTGAGGGCCGCATCAGCATTGCAGTTGCCCTCAGGGGGCCGAGTGGGTGTGGCCTGGGTGGGCGTGGCCTACTGGGTGGGCGTGGCTAGAGTGTGTATGGCCTACTGGGTGGGCGTGGCCAGCTCTACATGGTTCGCATCAAGGGTGCCTATGGGGGCCTGGGCAGGAGTGGGGCAGATCTGAGGGTCTCTGGCAGAAGGAGGGTCTCTGGGCCAGGGCCAAGGCAGTGGGGGCCGTTCTCTCACTGTTTCCAGGATGGCTTCGCGGGCCGCATGAAACCACTTTGCGGGCCGGATCTGGCCCCCGGGCCTTGTGTTTGACATGTCTGGTTTAGACTAAGTCTCCTGCTTGAGCATGGGGCTGGACTAGAAGACTCCCAAGGTCCCTTCCAAGTCTGTTATTCTCTTAATTTTTCACTCCTCCAATTTAACTTTCCCCTTTCTCTCCGTCCCTCAGAGCAGTTAGAAAGGTTATAGCCTTGTGGCCGGCAGAGGAGATAACTAAGACACACTCACTTAATCCAAGTGGGGTCATTGAAGGTGACAAGCAGATCCGTTCCGTACTGGGGGAGGCGGAGTAGCACCAAATGCACAGAGACATCGTTTTTGGCCTACGTACCAGAAAACGGGAACAAAACATTGATCAAGGCTCTCATTTTCTACAGGAGGAAGGTGAAAGTAGCTTTTTGAAATCATGAGGGCTAGCCCCTCTTCTTTAGAGAAGGGCCTATTCACAGGAGGAGGACACCACCACGTCATTTTGGTTCTGTTATGTAGGCCAAGCCAGGCCATTCTGGTTAATTCCAACAGAGCACAGTGGAAACAGTTTTGTGTCATGTCTGAACGAGAGATGGGAAGGCCTGGGGAAAAAATGGGAAAATTGGGGGGGAAAAATTATCCAATGATAAATTATGTATCTATGACAGGGTATTCAAAGACCTTAATGAAAGATTTCTGAGACTTGCTGTAAAGTCTCAAATTACTGTAAGTTCTCTCAGCTGAAGACAAGCAAATCCTGCCTCCAAAAATCGTGAGTGCTCCATTACTGGGAGATTTTTAAGAAGAGACTAGACCAGGGGTAGGCAACCTCGGCTCTTTTATGACTCATGGACTTCAACTCCCAGAATTCCTGAGCCAGCCAAGCTGGCTCAGGAATTCTGGGAGTTGAAGTCCATGAGTCATAAAAGAGTCGAGGTTGCCTACCCCTGGACTAGACAATCACCTGTCTGAGATAACAAGAAGAAATATTACTATTGGACAATGTGAACACCCGTGGATGAGGACGAGGGAGTCTGTTGTTTAACTAAAGCAAGCCTTTGAGCGGGAAAACCAGAGTTGGTTTTGCTTCTTCTGTGCCAGTGTAGATTTTCAGGAAAGTATTATACACTTGGTAAAATCATGTCCCAGGAGTTTCTTTTCTGGAAATGCCAACTGGACAATTGACACCAGTCGCCCAGTAACCTCGCCACTCACCTCCTCGTTGAATTTAGCGACCTGCTGGTGGCCCACCAGTTGCCAGGAGCTGCTGCAGCCTTCGAATGCCAGAAGAGCGGGCGCAAACTGGGTTTGGCTCAAAATCTCCGAATTGGCCGAATTGCCCGCAATGTCTTCAAAATGGAACCTGGTGGGAGTGGGGTGGTTTAAAAAAAAAAAGGATGGATGTCTCTCACCGACTCTCCCCTCAATGAGTCTCGCGCTAAGAGGCAAACTTTATCCACAGGTGAGGTTATCCCAGGTGAATCCCTTCCCAAAATTTCATAGGCAATTTCATGGAGAAATTGCAAAATAACCCGAGCTATGGACGTTCTTAATATACAGTAATCTTCAACTTACGACCACAATGGAGCCCAAAATATCTGTTGCTAAGCGAGACATTGGTTAAGTGAATTTTGGAGTTTTACGACCTTTCCTGCCAAGGCTGTTAGGTGAATCACTGCAGTTAAGCTAGTGACACCGTTGTTAAGTGAGTCTGGCTTCCCCGTTGACTTTGCTTGTCACAAGGTTGCAAAAGGGGATCATGTGACCCCAGGGAGACCGCAACCGTCATAAATATGAGTCAGTTGACAAGCATCTGAATTTTGATCACACGACTGTGTATGGAACCGTCGTATGAAAATTCGTCATATGTTACTTTTTTCAGTGCTGTTATAACTTCGGTCATTAAATGAACTGTTATAAGTCGAGGACTACCTGTAATCTTATTACCCCCCAAAAAAACTCAGCATTAGAACACACACACACACACACACACACACAGAATTTTTTTATTTTCTTTTTCTTTGTTTAAGCTGACTTTGTAATAATGCCGCTTGGGGTGTGGGTGAAAGCCCTAATAAGCAGGCATATACATAGAATGAAGGCTACTGCTAAAGCTTGTAAGCCGCCCTGAGTCTTCAGAGAAGGACGGGATATAAATGGAATTAAAATAAAAATAAAATAAAATTGTTCTATTATTCTACTTTCACTTGGTTTAGATTTCCTTTTTCTTTCTCATGTTTTTAATTGTCGCAAGCCACCTAGGCTAGCCAGATGGCAAGAAAGATGGCCAATAAATGTAATAACAACAATATTCATAATAGCATATTTCTTGTAGTAATTCCTCATCAGACCAGGAAGCGTTTCCAACCTTACGCTAAATAAAGCAAGCCAGGATTTTAATCACGCTCTAGGAATGCTCGTTTTTAAGCATTCAAGACAGGCCCGTCTTAAGCTCATTTTAGGACTGTGATTAGACACGCAGAGAATTTGTCTCTGGTCAGAGGTGGGATTCAGCCGGTTCACACCACTTCGGCAGAACCGGTAGCTAATTTTTGGTTGCCCAGGCCCAGAACGGACTTCCGGAAGCGGCATCCACACAGAGAACCGGTTGTTCACATATTTGAATCCCACCACTGGTGCCGAAGCTCTCGCCAGAAAAGGCCAGGGTGAGAAGCTGAAAAAACATTGCCCAAAACTTGTCACAAGATGCCCTACCATCCCTTGTAGTTCAGGCTCCTAAATGTCCTCCATCACGACTGTGAAAACTGCTCAGTTTCCTTTATTTGACCCAGACATTACAAGCTGCTGTGGTTAGTCTTAGAGCAAATGTAAAAAAAAACACCACCACAACAACCCTGTTCAGCTATGTTGGATTCTCACAACTTAGATACAACCCGTGCAGGGGTTTGAGCAATGTTTTATCAACTTCTCACCCTGGGCTTTTCTGGTGAGCGCTTCTGCGCGAGAGACAAATTCCTTGTGTGCGTGTGTGTGTGTGTCTGATCACACTTGGCCAAATAAAGTACAGGGAGTCCTCAACTTACAACAGTTCACCGAGGAGTGACAGTTTAAAGTTACAACAGCACTGAAAAAAGTGACTTATGACCGTTTTTCACACTTACGACCCTTGCAGGATCCCTGTGGCCATGTGATCAAAATTCAGACGCTTGGCAGCTGACTCGTATTGATGACATGGTTGCAGTGTCCCCTTTTGCGACCTTCTGACAAGCAAAGTCAATGGGGAAGCCAGATTCACTTAACACCCGGGTTAGTAACATATCAATTGCAGCGATCCACTGAACCTCTGGGGCAAGAAAGGTCATAAAACGGGGCAAAACTGACTCTACAAATGTCTCAGTTAACAACAGAAATTTGGGGGTCATTTATAGTCGTGAGGACTACCTGTATAGCAGGGCTTTTCAACCAGTGGTACGGGTACCACCTGTGGTACATTGGCACCTGGCAGGTGGTACGCGATCATCCTAGAAAAGTGGTAGCGGGGGAGGGGAATGAGCTGAACCAGTGGCAGCACCGCACAAGCCTGAGCGAGAGACGGCTGGAGCTGCAGGGTTGTCAGGGCTCAGCGGAAGCGCCAGGATCAGCGCCAGGCGCTGATCCTGGCGCTTCTGCTGAGCCCAGAAGAAGCGCCGATCAGCTGGAATGTTGCAGCATCTGCAGGGGCTTGTGATTTACATTCAGATGCTTGGCAACTGATTCATATTTATGACGGTCACAGTGTCCCAGGGTCATGTGAAGTGACCAAAACCTGCTGCAACCACCCAGCAGAGGGGGGGAGAAAATAAAAACCAAACACCCCACAATGCCACCCCCGCTGCCAATCCTCAACAGAAATGCTCACAACAATGAAAACCTCGGACAGGAGGAAGAGCGCTGCCGGGCAGGCAGGCAGGTGTCTTGCTCGGCTGTGGCTTGGGGGGGGGCACTTTTTTCAGTGCCATTGTAACTTCAAACAGTCACTAAGCGAACTGTTGTAAGTCGAGGACTACCTGTACTTCATCACTGTTTTGCTTTTTTTTTTTTGGTCATCAAGTTTTTGACACCTTGCTAGGTGACTGGTGGTACTCAATGTTGCCATATCCTAAAAGTGGTACAGTGGGTGAAAAGGTTGAAAAGCCCTGCTGTATACGATAGGAGTTTTATTTCTATTTTATTCTATTCAACCCCCATCCCAAATTTACTTTCCAAAGATCAGCCAGGCTCATTGAAATGCTTCCCCCTGGCTGTAACGTTTTGTAATATTTTTTTTCCTCTCGCGTAAGGGAGTTGTAAAAGTGGAGATGCTGGGGATCGAACCCAGGACCTCATACATGCAAAGCATGCGCTCTACCACTGAGCTACATCCCCATCCCCTTCTGTCTGTCAGCAGTTGCTCTTCTCCATTACAATAGTAGTCTCTCAATAACAACCCAGATTGTTGGGGGCAATTAAGCTGACTTTGTAATAATGCCGCTTGGGTGTGTGTGTGAAAGCCCTAATAAGCAGGCATATACATAGAATGAAGGCTACTGCTAAGCTTGTAAGCCGCCCTGAGTCTTCGGAGAAGGGCGGGATATAAATGCAATTAAAATAAAAAATAAATTACTTCCCCCTCCTTTTATTTTTCAAGGCTTTAGCAGTGAAGCCAACATTTTAGCCTTTTGCTACATAAAGTAGTTAGTTACTGAGTCCCATATAAATGTTGCTAAGACTAATTAGCCATACTTCTCTAGCCTGGGAATAAGCCAGTCTGGAAACAGATTTACTTTCCAGAATAATTGCCGGGAAGTATATTAACCTATACATTCATGACCTTTAATTAAAATAACATACCGGTTGGCCCTTCACTAAAACCACGGCTGAGCCAAAATTTCTCTTGCTAAGAGAGAGAGTTGTTAAATGACTTTACCCCATATTAGAGCTTTCCTGGCCCCAGCTGTTAAAACGAGAATCACTGCAAATGTTAAGTTAGCAATACGGTTGTTAAGTGAATCCGTCTTCTCCGTTGAAAGGCGGCGGGGGGGGGGGAGAGATCACTGAAGGTCATTGAAAGTCACCAAAGGGGATCACATGACCCCAGGACACTGCAACCGTCATAAATATGAGCCAGCTGCCAAGTCTCCGAATTCTGATCACGTGACCATGGGGATGCGGCAACACTGTCATAAGTGTGAAAAACAGTCGTAAAGTCACTTTTTCCAGTGTGGCTGTAGCTTTGAATGGTCACCAAATGACCTGCTGTCAGCTGAGAACTACCTGTACTTACAGTCACAAGCAAAATATGGGTCTGGCAAAAGTTCTAAATTAAACTTTGGACAATGCTAGATTCTTGAACCCCTTCATGGATTACTGCCTTGTCGTGGCGAAGGGGCTTGCGTAATTCAATGAAGCTATGAGCTATGCCGTGCAGGGCTACCCAAGACGGACAGGTCATAGCAGAGAGTTCTGACAAAACGTGATCCACTGGGGAAGGAAATGGCAACCCACTCCAGTATCTTTGCCATGAAAACCCCATGGACAGTACCAAAAGGACCTCCTGGAGGAACGTTGTCCATGGGGTCGCAATGGGTCGGACACGACTTCGCAACTAACAGATTCTTGAATGCAGGACCCTGGACACACAAGCCATATATGTGATCACTGAGCTCGATTGCCCTCCAACTCTTCTTAGCTCTTTTTGTTAGAAATTTTAAGTAGGTATGCATTTATTCATTTATTTATTTGTATGTATGTATATGTATGTATCACTGAAGCAGTAGGCATGAGCTTAAATGGACTCCAGAAGATGGTAGAGGACAGGAAGGCCTGGAGGAACATTGTCCATAGGGTCGCGATGGGTCGGACACGACTTCGCAACTAACAACATGTATATGTATGTGTATATACATATATACATGCATGTGTGTGTATATACATATGTGTGTATGTGTGTGTAAAAAATTTTTTTGCATTACACAAATATGAGCTGTCACTACTGTGACCACTTGGGTTAGGCTGAAACAGGAAATAAGATTTGTCCCATGTTTGGGGCCTAGCAAGGTAATCTAAATACTTAACAAACATTTAACATATATATGGGAAATTACAGATAGGCCTCGACTTACGACTGGTCAGTTAGCAACCATTTGAAGTTAGGATGGACCCCACCCAAAAGTTAATTATGACCCAGATTCAAAATTGTGATGTCTGCCCCCTTCCTCTCCCCCCCTCAGGTCAGGTCACTGTATTTTTTTTTAATCCCATTTATATCCTGCCCTTCTCCGAAGACTCAGGGCGGTTTACAATCTAAGCAGAAATCAATGTGCTTAGCAATAGCCTTCATTCTATGTATATGCCTGCTTATTAGGGCTTTCTCCCCCCCCGCCCAAGCGGCATTATTACAAAGTCAGCTTATTGCCCCCAACAATCTGGGTCCTCATTTTACCTACCTCGGAAGGATGGAAGGCTGAGTCAACCTTAACCTTGGTAGGATGCGAACCTGCATTAATTGCAGGCAGCTGGTGTTATTTAAGGAGGCATTAGCCCACTGCTCCACCAAGGCTCTTGAAGTTGAATTACTCTGAGGAGTAATCACTTGCCTTCATTGCATTCCTTTAATACGTTCACAGTCAAGAGGTCTTGACTGAGCATACAAAGAGTGTAATTTTGCCCCAGGATTCGTTTTTCCAAGCAGGCTTTAAACTCCAGCACCAATTTGTTCGCCAATGAGATGTCCAATTTTGCACTACCCACCTGGCAGCATTTTCATCCGCCACCCCTGCTTGGTATTCCAGCAGCTCCACAATGATGCTCTGATCTGTGCTGGGGTGAACGAAGACTTCCTGGTTGTCAGGAACCTGACGCATTTCACTGCGAGGAAAAGGACAGACGGGGAGAAGAAATTAGGGACAGCCAGCCACTACATCTTTGTGAGCACGTGGACCTTCTAAAGCAGAGGTCCCCAACCTTTGCCAGTGCCATGGAGAAAAGTTTTTCCATGGATCAGAGGTGGTGTGGTTTTGAATAGTGCCTGTATCCCGAGGATGGAGCTTTGCTTCTTTGTGCAGCCCGTTTGCTGGCATGCTGCAGACCGGTGCCAGTCCACAGACCGGGGGTTAGGGACCCCTGTTCTAAAGACCCCAAAAGCAGCCCATTGTCTATGGCCGTGGTGGCAAACCTATTTATTTTATTTTAATTGCATTTATATCCCGCCCTTCTCCGAAGACTCAGGGCGGCTTACAAGCTTAGCAGTAGCCTTCATTCTATGTATATGCCTGCTTATTAGGGCTTTCACACACACACCCCCAAGCGGCATTATTACAAAGTCAGCTTATTGCCCCCAACAATCTGGGTCCTCATTTTACCTACCTCGGAAGGATGGAAGGCTGAGTCAACCTTGAGCCTGGTGGGATGCGAACCTGCACTAATTGCAGGCAGCTGGTGTTACTTAAGGAGGCATTAGCCCACTGCTCCACCAAGACTCCACCAAGGCACGCATGCCACAGGAGGCACGCAGAGCCCTCTCTGAGGGCACACGCACCATCGCCCCAGTCCTAGGCCTTCAGCTGGGTTTTATAAAACCTTTTCGCTTCAGGCCTCCGCTGCCATGTGCAAAAAAAAAAAAAGGTTCAATCAATCAATCAATCAATTTCAACTTCTCGCAGGAAAAAAAAGATCTCGCAAAGTTGGGGTTGATTGATTGATTGAACTTTTTAGTCCCACCCAGTCTGCCGTTACCACCGCAGCCACGCCCGCCCAATGGGCCACACCCACCCAATGGGCCACGCCCACCCAGCACCCAATGATATACAAGTGGGTTTTGGGTTGCAGTTTGGGCACTCGGTCTCTAAAAGTTTCGCCATCACTGATCTATGGGGATTCTCAGCCATCCAGGTCATGGTTGTCCCAAAAGTGCTTTTTCAAGAGGCAGCTGGATCTTTCTTTGTTTTTCCTTGAAGGCGTTTCACTTCAGATCCAAGAAGCTTCTTCAGTTCATCTGCATTACAGGTAGTCCTCAACTTACGACCACGACTGTGCCCAAAATTTCTCCTGTTCAGTGAATTTTGCCCCTATTTTATGACCTTTCAAGCCACAGTTCTTAACTGAATCACTGCAGTTCTTCCATTAGTCTTGTTGTTAAGCGAAACTGGCTTCTCCCTTGACTTTGCTTGTCAGAGGATCACCAAAGGGGATCACGTGATCCTGGGACACAGCAAAGGCCACTCCAAAGCACCAGAGGGCAAGACAAGAAACAACGGTTGGAAACTGGTCAGAGAGAGAAACAACCTGGAATTAAGGAGAAACTTCCTAACAGTGAGGACAATTAACCAGTGGAACAGTTTGCCTCCAGAAATCGTGGGAGCTCCATCACTGGAGATTTTTATGAAGAGACTGGACAGTCAATTGTCTGAGATGGTATAGGTTCTCCTGCTCAAGCAGGGGGCTGGACTAGAAGACCTCCAAGGTCCCTTCCAGATTCTATTCTATTCTATTCTATTCTATTCTATTCTATTCTATTCTATTCTATTCTATTCTATTCTATTCTATTCTATTCTATTCCATTCCATTCCATTCCATTCTATTCTATTCCATTCCATTCCATTCCATTCCATTCCATTCTATTCATAAATATGAACCAGTTTCCAAACATCTGCATTTTTGCCACGTGATCATGGGGATGCTGCAAAAGTTGCAACCGTGAAAACTGGTCATAAGTCCCTTTTTTCACTTTGAATGGTCAATAAATGAACTGTTGTAAGCCGAGGACGACCTGTACTGAAGAACTGAAGAAGCTTCTTGAAGGAGAAGCGAAACTTCTTCAGGTCAAAAACAAAGAAAATCTAGTTGCCTCTTGAAAAACCAGAATCTTTGGGGCAAGCAGCCCATAGGAAGCCCTCCAGAACAGCTGGACTGAAGCTCTTAATATTTAAATCACTTCCATCTTCCTTGTCTTAAGAGGCTGGGTGTTTTTTCCACCCCTGCTAAAACGTTTTGAAAAGCTGAGATTTCTTTTCCAAATATGTCTTTCCATCTGTGTCACCAGGTCTAAGCTCTGTGCTCTCACAGGTGTCCCTGACACAGGTAATCACCACCCCTTTTGCAAACACCTGTCTTTGAGGCAGAGGTAGTCCTTGATTCATAGCCACTTGCTTAGCGACCATTTGAAGTTACAACGGCACTTTAAAAAAATGGACTTACAACCAGTCCTCAAACTTACAACCATTGTACATGATCAAAATTCAGACGCTTGTTCAACTGGCTGGTGGCATCCTGGGATCAGACGAGCTCCATTTATGACCTTCCGACAACCAATAAGCAAAGTCGATGAGGGAAGCCAGATGCACTTAACAACCGTGTGATTCACTTAACAACCGTGGCCCCCAAAGGTTCACAATTTCACAACCGCCTCGCTTAGCAAAGGAAGCTGAGGTCCCAGTTGTGGTCATACCTGTACCACAAAAACTCATACGGAGTGCCAACTGCTATTAAAAATGGGCACAAACTTGGGGGTGGGTGGGGGGGGTGAGCTTAGTAACAATGAGGGTTGGATCAGCATAAGAAAGCTGGAAGGGACCTTGAAGGTCTTCCAGTCCAGCCCCCTGCTCAGGCAAGAAAACCTATACCATTTCAGACAAATGGTCGTCCAATCTCATCTTAAAAATTTCCACTGATGGAGCACCAACCACTTCTGCAGGGAAGCTGTTCCACTGGTTAATTGTTCTAATTATCAGGAAATTTCTCCTTTTTTCTATGTTGGTTCTCCCCTTGATAAGTTTCCATCTGTTGCTTCTTGTCCTGCCTTGAGAGCTTTTGGAGAATAGCCTGACCCCACCCCCTCTTCTTTGTGGCAGCCCCTCAAATACTGGAACACTGTTCTTAGGTCACCCCGGTCCTTCTTTTCATTAGACTAGAACAGACATGTCAAACACAAGGCCCGGGGGCCGGATCCGGCCCCCGAAGTGGTTTCATGTGGCCCGTGAAACCATCCTGGAAACAGTGAGGGAACGGCCCCCACTGCCTTGGCCCTGGCCCAGAGACCCTCCTTCTGCCAGAGACCCTCAGATCTGTCCCGCTCCTGCCCAGGCCCCCATAGGCACCCTTGATGCGAACGATGTAGAGTTGGCCACGCCCACCCAGTAGACCATACGCACTCTGGCCACGCCCACCCAGTAGGCCATACCCACCCGGCCCCCTGAGGGCAACGGCAATGCCCTCGATGAAATTGAGTTTGATACCCTTGGACTAGAATGATATACCCAATTCTTGCAACCGATCAATGCAGAGAACAGGACATGGCTGTTATTTCCAAAGCAGAATGTCTAAGAGCTTTTAGTTTGACCCACAAGTTGTGAAGCCAAGAGGCTGGTGGGAAGGGCGGAATGAACCAAGTCTGGGGAGATGCTGGTCAGGGGCAGAGCACGGGACCCACCTGATATCCAGACTTCCAGGAGGGAGACGAGCAGAAAAGGCACCACCAAACAGGTGGCTTTCTTGGGCCTCCTCGTCTGCCATGGCCTTTGCCTACAAGACAAACCAAGGGGACAAATGCGTTGGAGATCCACCGTCAAAGTCGCACACAAAATGGGGGCTCAGAGGACAGGGTGAATTTCAAACTGCCAGGCTTTTGAACAGCTTTGTTTCCTTTCTTAGCAGCATTTGGAAAAAAAAGAGGGTAGAGTCTTTGCTGGAACCTACACTTAAAATGCATAAAATAAAATATAGCAACCCAATTATAACAAATATGTACAGGGATCGCATTTACATTTCTGTTAGATGAATGACAAGGCAATACCTTTTTTTTAAAGGTATGATCATTTTTGAAAGCGAGACGGATCAAAGTTAAGGAACATTTCTGGAGTCCCCAGGCCACAAATTATTCTACCTACATACTATACATTGCCTTTTGGTACTGTCCGTAGGTACAGATGGGGACTGTAGCCAAGAAATTAAAAGACGCTTGCTCCCCGGGAGGAAAGCCATGGCAAATCTAGACAGCACACTAAAAAGCAGAGACATCACCCTGCCAACAAAAGTGCGTATAGTCAAGGCTATGGTCTTCCCAGTTGCAATGTATGGCAGTGAAAGTTGGACCGTAAGAAAGGCTGAGCGCCAAAGAATTGAGGCCTTTGAACTGTGGTGCTGGAGAAGACTCCTGCGAGTCCCTTGGACTGCAAGGCGATCAAACCGGTCAGTCCTAGAGGAGATCAACCCTGACTGCTCTTTAGAAGGCCAGATCCTGAAGCTGAAACTCAAATACTTTGGCCACCTAATGAGAAGGAAGGGCTCACTGGAGAAGAACCTCATGCTGGGAAAGGCTGAGGGCAAGAGAAGAAAGGGACGACAGAGAAGGAGGTGGCTGGATGGAGTCACTGAAGCAGTAGGCGTGAGCTTAAATGGAGTCCAGAAGATGGTAGAGGACAGGAAGGCCTGGAGGAACGTTGTCCATGGGGTCGTGATGGGTCGGACACGACTTCGCGGCTAACAACAACAACCCTCAACAGAGGGGGGAGGGATACGACATCATCTATCTCCAGTCTACAACACAGTCCTTTCAACAATTCCAAGAAAGCTTCATACCCATTTGCACCACTCAGGTGACCCTGAGGACACAGAAATAACTCTCTAAAAGAAGGCAAACGACCAGCTGTCTAGAAGGAGTATAAATCCTTCCATTGCCCCACCAGCCAGTCAGAGCTTGGAAGAAGCTTCTCGGATGAGAAGCGAAACGTCTTCAAAGGAAAAACAAGAAAGTCCAGTTGCCTCCTGAAAAAAAAAACACCTTTGGGACAACCATGACCTGGATGACTGAGAATCTCCATAGACGTTCTCTTCCGGGATTTAGAATGGAAGCAAGAAACGGGGATCTTACTGGGAAGAGAAGCAAGGAACGGGGATCTCCCCTATCTGGACCGAGATGCCCTACGTACGGTCGCTCACGCACTCGTTACCTCCCGTATAGATTACTGCAATGCTCTCTACATGGGGCTGCCCTTGAAGACCACCCGGAGGCTCCAGCTGGTGCAGAATGCGGCCGCGCGGGTAGTGATGGGAGCATCCCAATATTCCCATATTACACCCCTCCTGCGTGAACTGCATTGGTTACTGGTTGTCCTCCGGGTGAGATTTAAGGTGCTGGTACTCACCTTTAAAGCCCTACATGGCTTAGGCCCGGGATATTTGCAGGACTGTCTGCTGCCGGGAACGATCTCCCATCGCCCAGTATGCTCACACAGAGAAGGCCTTTTCAGGGTACCATCGGCTAGACAATGTCGGCTGGCGGCCCCCAGGGGGAGGGCCTTCTCTGTGGGAGCGCCAGCCCTATGGAACCAACTTCCCCTTGAGCTCCGGATGGCCCCGGATCTCCGGTCCTTTCGCTGCGGCCTTAAAACACTTCTTTTCCATCGGGCTGACCTGGACTGACGACAGGGATTTTAAAATGTGTTTTTTTTTAATTTTTAACTCCAATTTTAATTTATTCTATTGGGGCTGTTAATTTAATTCTTTTAAACTTTTGTATTGTTGTATTTTATTTTATTTTATGGTCTTCCCAGTTGCAATGTATGGCAGTGAAAGCTGGACCATAAAAAAGGCTGAGCGCCAAAGAATTGAGGCCTTTGAACTGTGGTGCTGGAGAAGACTCCTGCGAGTCCCTTGGACTGCAAGGCAATCAAACCGGTCAGTCCTAGAGGAGATCAACCCTGACTGCTCTTTAGAAGGCCAGATCCTGAAGCTGAAACTCAAATACTTTGGCCACCTAATGAGAAGGAAGGACTGACTGGAGAAGAGCCTCATGCTGGGAAAGATTGAGGGCAAGAGAAGAAAGGGACGATAGAATGAGGTGGCTGGATGGAGTCACTGAAGCAGTAGGCGTGAGCTTAAATGGACTCCAGAAGATGGTAGAGGACAGGAAGGCCTGGAGGAACATTGTCCATAGGGTCGCGATGGGTCGGACACGACTTCGCAACTAACAACAACAACATTTTATTGTTGTTAGCCGCCCTGAGTCCTTCGGGCAGCATATAAGTCCCAATAATAGATAGATAGATAGATAGATAGATAGATAGATAGATAGATAGATAGATAGATAGGTAGATAGATAGATAGATAGATAATAGATTGATAGATAGATAGATGATAGATAGATTGATAGATAGATGATAGATAGATAATAGATAGATTGATAGATGATAGATTGATATAGATGATAGATAGATGATAGATAGATAGATAGATAGATAGATGATAGATAGATTGATGATAGATTGATAGATAGATAGATAGATGATAGATAGGTAGGTAGGTAGGTAGGTAGATAGATAGATGATAGATAGATAGAGTGCCTGGCTCGGATGCTCAGGTCCTTGGAGGTGCATTAGGTCATTTCTGCTGCAAAGAAAAGGAGGCAAAATAATTGGGCCGGGAAGGGTTGAAAATAGGCAAGGAAATCCCTGGAGGTAACAAAACAAAACAAGGACCTTGAGAGAAAGGGGTTCCCTTGGTAACTGCGTCACCAAGGGAGGGATTCCCTCCACGGAATTCCGGAAACAAGCGAAGGGACTCCCGACGATGTCAATGGAGAAAGTCAAGGAATTTTTGAACCGGCCCAATTTACCGCTATAGAAAAAACCCTCCGGACGCTCCTTCCGCCTTTTCGGAAAACTCGCCTTTCAGCCTCCCTGCTTGCAAGAGGCGACTTTCCCTTTAAAAAAACAACGCCCCCCTCGAATGAATTCTCTTCCCGCCCTACTGGCCCTGAACGTTTAACGACCCAAGCGGGCCAATCAGAAGCCGGAGGAAGTGCTTAGGCCAGGGGTAGGCAACCTCGGCTCTTTTATGACTCGTGGACTTCAACTCCCAGAATTCCTGAGTCAGCATGGCTCCGCCATAGAAACCTCTCCATTTCTCCTCAGCATAGCTGACTCAGGAATTCTGGGAGTTGAAGTCCACGAGTCATAAAAGAGCCGAGGTTGCCTACCCCTGGCTTAGGCCCTTAGGCGCTCCTTCCCGCGCATCGAATGCCATTATGACGAAAACGGAAAGGGGTGTGATTGACGAGCGCCTCGTCGAATCGCCGAGGCAGATTGGACGGAAGCGACTCGATCTCGAGAGGCCCTTAAAGAACCCTCGGGCTGTGTTTTTATTTTTTTAACGTAAAAAAAACAAACCAAAAACCTACTACTTTTTATAAAGCCGCGATCGGAGGAGGAGAAATGCGTTACATATGAAAAATAACGCTATGTTCAACACGATGGTGTGGAAATTCCGTTTTTGCCTTCCTCTCCCCTTTTGTACGAGTTGAGAGAAATTTAAATTTCGCAGTCCTGATTTTGCACGTGTAGGTGGCTAATTTTTAATTGAAAGGATTTTTTTAATGACACGCGTTTTTAATAACACGTGTAGATGGCTAATTTTTAATTGAAAGGATTTTTTTTAAATGACACGCGTTTTGGTTTTTGTGTCGTAAACCAATTTGCCTATATTAAACGGAGTTTTGCAAATGCCGTGCCTCGTTTTTTTTTTAAATAGAGAGTAATATTGCAACGATATATAAAGTAAACGCATGGGTTGCTTTCCTTTATCGTGGACAGGGCAAAAGGCTTCACCTGTTGAATGTCCGGCTGTTGTAGCAGAAAAACAAGGTTCTAACCTGCTAGCAGCTACCTAAAGAAAGAATTAGCCTCATCTTGCACATGGATTGTTTTATAACAATGATTGCTGAGATAATTTCTGAAAGCATAAATTAACTTCCGAGCTGCAAAAACGGCATGAAATTATGCCAAAATTATTGCTAAGCACATTGGTTTGTGCTTAAATTGTAAGCCGCCCTGAGTCTTCGGAGAAGGGCGGGATATAAATGGGATTAAAATAAAAAAAATAAAATAAAAATTAGTCAAGCAAATATATTGTATCCCTTCCCCCTCAGCATATTCCAACACTGTCTTTGATCTCAAAAGTAGGTGCCTAGGCTAAGATTGATTTAGGGTATTATTTTTCCCCCTCTTATAATAAAACTGACTTTTTTGGCACAGGAAAAGCTGGTTTTTAATAGCTAGAGAAAATAGAATGGAATAGGAATAGAATCAGAAACAGAATCGAAACAGAAACAGAGTAGAAACAGAAATAGAGTAGAATTAGTACCTTGGATGTCTTCTAGTCTAAGCGTCTTCAAACTTGGCCCTTTTATGACTTGTGGACTTTAACTCCCAGAATTCCTCAGCTAGGCACACTGGCTGAGGAATTCTGGGAGTTGAAGTCCACAAGTCATAAAAGGGCCAAGTTTGAAGACCCCTATTCTAGTCCAACCCCCTGCTCAGGCAGGAAATCTTACCATTTCAGACAAATCTTTGTCCAATCTCTTTTTAAAAAAGTTTCATATCAGGGTCTTCTCTGGAATGGGTGGCAGCTTAAAATGAAGCTCTTGTATCTGTTCAGTTTCCGCCTGAGAAATAATATGCAAGGTTTTACAAAAAGGGAGAGGGGAAAAAATCTCCTTTGATAATTCTATAGGCCAGGGGTAGGCAACCTTGGCTCTTTTATGACTCGTGGACTTCAACTCCCAGAATTCCTGAGCCAGCATGGCTCAGCATGGAAACCTCTCCATTTCTCCTCAGCATGGCTGGCTCAGGAATTCTGGGAGTTGAAGTCCACGAGTCATAAAAGAGCCAAGGTTGCCCACCCGTCTTATACCCTGATTGAATTTGCTGCTTAGAGTTTCTCAGATTAAGGTGTGGCCCTATAATTTTAATTAATAGGAAACAAGTATTATCACTTTATGAAATGAATTTATATATAAATAAAAGAAACATAGGAGGTAGTAAGCAGTCACAAGATTGTCATTTTGAATGGGCTTCCCTAAGTTTTTCCCCCCCTGGAGATGGTGAGAGAAATCAAACAAGCCAATTAGCAGAAAATTAAAATAAAACTCTGTGTATTTCACCCCATAACATGATGTGAATCCCCTCAACCTCTTCTTCCGCCCCCATAGTCATGATTCATTTAAGAGTCCGACACTTAGCTGAAATGGGCGGTATAGAACTATGATAAACTAAATAATAGGTTAAGAAAGGATTGGAAGCAGGTGGAATCACTGTAACTCCAGAAAACCTATATAAATCAGAGTTTGTGAGTAAAGCTGAGAAGTGGTTGTGATTGTTTCCCGAATCTTAAGATAATCAGCCAAGTGTTGCAGGCAACCAGCTTTTTCTCTCCAATATGCGGTCTTTTGTGTTTGTGGGGTATGTGGCTTGTTTGATTTCTCATTTTAAAGGCCAGAGAAGGGAGGTTTGGAAAAGTGTCTAGCTTTTCTTTTGGAAGGTTAGAAAAATTCTAATTCCGAAGGTGAAGTCTTTTTAAATTAGGAAAGCTGAGAAAACCCGGGCCTTGGAGTGTGATTAAAAACCAGTCATGAATGTTTGGAATTTGGAGAGTTGTGTGTGTTGTATATATAATTTCCAAATACATTAGTGAAGTCATTCTTTGTTTGGAGAAAGTGAAACACAGAATGATTATTTGAACAGAGTTTATTTTTTTAAGGTGGCACAAATGGGTGAACAATTGATAGAATTGTGAAGTCTAATTCACAGCTAAGCTTTGTTCTTGTGAGCCAATATTCTGGCTTCACAACATAGCCAACACCCCAAATTGACCATAGGGTGGGTTTTCACAGCCTGCAGGTTAAATTACCTTTGGTTACTTTGGGTTTTAGAGGGTCCTGTGAACACAGTCATGGTCAGTTCATGGTTAGATTTTGTAACCAAGCGGGACAGTAATGAAGTCTTTCCTCTAAGACAGACTAACTAACAGAACAATAGAGTTGGAAGGGACCTTGGAGGTCTTCTAGTCCAACCCCCTGCTCAGGCAGGAGAGACTATATACTATTTCAGACAAATGCCTATGCAGTGTCTTCTTAAAAGCCTCCAGTGATGGAGCACCCACAACTTTTGAAGGCAAGCTGTTGCACTGGTTTATTGTTTTCACTAAGACCTCTGGACTTCAACTCCCAGAATGGCTGGCTGGGGAATTCTGGGAGTTGAAGTCCACAAGTTTTAAAGTTGCCAAGATTGGACACCCCTGTTCTAAGACCTCCTAATTTATCCCACTTTCTGCTCTCTCTCAGTAACCAATATTTTATACTTGCAACACAGGCTTGCTCTGTAGTCTGCTTGGAGATTTTACCTCTCTTTATAGCTCTGGAGAAGGGACACGGTGGCTCAGTGGGTTAGGACGCTGAGCTTATCGATCGGAAGGTCGGCAGTTTGGCGAGTCGAATCCCGAGGGCCGCGTAGCAGAGTGAGCGCCTGTTACTCGTCCCAGCTTCTGCCAACCTAGCAGTTCGAAAGCACGTAAAAATGCAAGTAGAAAAACAGGGACCACTACAGTGTGGGAAGGTAACAGCGTTCCGTGCGCCTTTGGCGTCTAGTCATGCCGGCCACATGACCACGCAGACGTCCTCGGACAAGCGCTGGCTCTTCGGCTTTGAAATGGAGATGAGCACCGGCCCCTAGAGTCGGAAACGACTAGCACGCATGTGCAGGGGAACCTTTACCTTTTTATAGCGCTGGAAACCAGGAGACCTGGTTTTATTGTGTGTAGCTCCTGTGTACGCTTGTTACAAGTAGATCCACGTTAGAGAAATACTGTGAATGTGTTGATGGTGTTCCCAAAACCAGAAGCCTTGGAGAACATTTCACAACGATTTCCATCATACCTTTCCCTGTTGGTAGAGGCTGACAGAAACTTTTTAAAAATATTTTTTATTAATTTATGAATTTTAGTGACTGCTGGCCGTTGCCTCAGTTCTAGGGCTGAGAGTTTGTGGCTGGCCCAAAGTCACCCAGCTGGTTTTGTGCCCAAGACAGGACTAGAATGCTGTTTCCCATTTTGTATTCTGATGCCTTGACCACTGCACTAAACTGGCTCTCTTTGAGTTAATAGAACCAATCAAAATATTGCCTATTATCTGTTTGGATTTTTTCAACTTGGCAGTTCCCAGATATCTGAAATCTCTGGCAAGCAAGCCTTATGCTCCAAGATGCTCTAGCAAAAGCTCTTGATCTTAAAACTGTTTTATTGTCTCTTCTTCACGAGCCTTGAATAGTAAAAGATGGCTCCCTTTGTATTCTGTCTGAAACATATATCAATGCCTAAAGTAATTTGCTGGTTCAATTTACCCTTACTGTTTCTACTGTAGCTTTATGGTTTTTTCCTTGCCAGAAAAGATCACACACAAATTATTGTATCTACATTTCTTAATTTATTCTCTGGTTTGAGATGTTGCAGGATACAGTTCCACATCCCCTTTTATCTGTAGCCTCATCCTTCTCTCCATCTCATCGATCAAAAGCAAAACTAATTTAATTTTTTTGCCTTTGTTTTTCCAACAGTATCCTATTCTACATATTGGGGAGCCAGGAAGTGGTGTCCATACCTTTTCCCACAGGTAAGTGTCGGTTCTGCAAGGGTGGTGAAGAACATTACTAATTTTATGTTTCAAATACAAATCGACCCAATTCACTCTTCTCAATCTTCTGTATTATTCTTCTGCAAATCAGTGATGGTTATTGCCTCTTTTTTTTTAAAGTTTAGCACTTCAGCTGTAAATAGATGTGCACGGAAACAGCTGGAATAGGAGAAATCACTCGCAAAAATATGAATAGCATGCAGGAAGTAGCTATTGAATTTCTGTGCAGACTTAGACCAGTGTTTCCCAACTGTGGCAAGTATAATATGCGTGCACTTTAACTCCTGGAATTCCTCAGCCAGCATGGATAACTGGGGGATTCTGGCAGTTAAGTCCACACATATTAAATTTGAGAAATACTGCAAAAAAAAAATCGAGTTGAGAGTATTAGAATAAGACATCAAATTTTGCAGGACTGCCTGTGGCATTGGCTCAAAGCACAAGTTAACCTGAATCCTCACAAACCCTATTATGGTTTAATGCAATGTGTGAAGCCGGTTCTAAGAATTTCCAGGGGTGATCGGTATATTTGAGTTTATGAAGCCACAAAGAAGTCAGGGAGGGGGAGGAGGGGTTAGATTTTTGTTTGTTTGCTTATTAGGAAAAAAAATATTTCCTTTTCTGAAAGGGGCTGTACGGACTGAATGTCGGGACCGCTACTTTTGGATATGGCTGGACAAGTCCGCGCTGGGGCAAAACTCTTGGAGTTACAGTGTCTTCAGTAAGTAAATGGGCTGGTAAGGATTCAAGAACGGTTGCAGGAACTGGGCATGGCTAGTCTAGTGAACAAAAGGACCAGGGGTGACATGATAGAAGTGTTCCAATATTTGAGGGGCTGTCACAGAAAGGAGTGGGTCAACCAAAGCCTTTCAAGGCAGGACAAGAAACAACAGATGGAAACTTATCAAGGAAAGAACCAACCTAGAACCAAGGAGGAATAACCCTAACCTATTTTCCGAAGCACCTGAAGGCCAGATAAGGAACAATGGATGAAAAGTGATTGAGGAGAGATTCAACCTAGAAATAAGGAGAAATCTTCTGACACTGAGAACAATCAACCAGTGGAACAGTTTGCCTTCAGATGTTGTGAGTGCTTCATCACCGAAGCTTTCAAGAAGAGACTGGACAGCCATCTGTCAGAAATGGTATAAGGTCTCCTACTTAAGCAGAGGGTTGGACTAGATGACCTCCCAACTCTGTCTATTCTGTTCTATTCTGTTCTGTTCTGTTCTATTGTCTGCTCTAGAGCTTACGTAGATCTTACTCATTTCTTAGTGGCAGAAATAATTAGTGGCAGAAATAAAGACACGTTCCCTTGTTCCTAAGTTGGAGTCAACTAAACATAATAGATTATTGTAGTTCTAAAACCTTAGTGTAGCCTTGGAAGGGAACTTCTAGTCCAGCCCCCTGCTCAAGCAAGTGACCCTATACTATTTCAGACAAATGGCTGTCCAATCTTTTCTTGAAAATCTCCAGTGTTGGATCAGCCACAACTTCTGGAGGCCAGTCATTCCACTGGTTGATTGTTCTCCTTGTCAGGAAATTTCTCCTCAGTTCTAGGTTGCTTCTCTCCTTGATTAGTTTCCATCCGTTGCTTTGTGTCCTGCTTTCAGGTGCTTTGGAGAATAGATTGACCTCTTTGTCATTGTGGCAGCCCCTGAGATGTTGGAACACTGCTTTCATGTCACCCTTAGTCCTTCTTTTCATTAAACTGTGATGGTAAGCAGAAGCTGCTACTAACTGGCTTGGATAATGAATTTGTTTCTTTCTTTCCCTAGATGAACTCGGCCAGCGTATCTCTGTGACTGATTACATCGCTACTCAGTGCGGGTTCACCCATGGCGTTGACCTCTATGGAAATCCGGAAATCCGTATCTCATTCCTGGCTTGTTCCGTCCGCAATATGGTAAGATGTAGGCCCTATCCTGCTTGAAGATGGGCTGGAGAGTTTGTAAACCAGATTCTGTAGGAAGAATGGAAATCTTCCCCAAGAAAGCCAAGGCCTGCTCAAATTTTGGAAAAAAACAAGGATTTCTTCCTTGGAGAAGAGACCACAGAGGAAATTTGAAAGCTTAAGGCTAGATTGGGAATTTAAAAACCCATAAGCGTTGCCAGTTGGCCTGGGCACCCAATGGAGGAGTTTCACATGGAGGTGGCTGCTAGATTGATGACAGACTCCACACAACCCTTGCTCTCTGTTCTCTACGCATCCATCTTTTTGGTTATCACATTGGTGCATTATTCTCGTGGTTTTCCTGTGCCACTTTTTATTTTATTCTATTATTTAAAATTCTGTTCTGTTTACACTCCTTTCATTTTCTTCCTTTTTTTATTATCGTAAGCCACGTAGAGTAACCCCACAGTGAGATAGACAGCAAATAAATTACAAATAAATATTGTAAAAAAAAATCAATAAAACTCTTACATAAATAAATAAATAAATAAATAAATATCACAGGTAGTCCTTGACTTACAGCAGTTCATTTAGTGACTGTTCAAAGTTATGTCATTGGAAAAAAAGTGACTTCTGGACCATTTTTCACACTTATGACCATTGCAGCATCCCCCAAGGTCACGTGATGAAAATTTGGATGCCTGGCAACTGGTTGATATTTATGACGATTGCAGTATCCCAGGATCCTATGATCCCTTTTTGTAACCACCTGACAAAGCAAAGTCAATGGGGAAGCAAACAGAAATTTTGGGCTCAATTATGGTTATACAGTAAGATGAGGACTACCTCCAAGTCATTACAAGCTTATTAAGACAAAAATAAAAGTGCTCTCAAATCAAGCTTGACTCATGATGATTGCATTTTTGAAGTTCTGCAGCAGTTTTTGAGAGCTGCTTGCCTCCTGCAGAGATGTCCTTTTAAATTCTCAATCCAGCCTTAAGCTTTTGATTTTCTCTCGTAGTCCCTTATCCAAATATTAGATCTACAGGAAGAGTTCCTTTTCGAAGAGAATAGTTGTATCTCAGGGTTAAACTATAAGGGCCTATCTGAGTTTGGTTGTTTTCTTGTAGACATTTCAATACCAAACTAGGTAACATCATCAGTGCAACAGCCACCAAGTTCAGAGAGCATCCAAGGACCCCAGAGTTCATTTTCGCCTATATTTTAAAACTCAGAGGAGCTGGAAATACCAAGACAGAAGAAATTGATCAATCCAGATGGCCAAGCCTAAGGTTCCTTCCAAAACTGAATTCTTCAACACAAGGGGGTGACATGATAGCTGTCTCCCGATATCTCAGGTGTTGCCACAAAGTCAAGCTATTCTCCAAAGCATCTGAGGGCAGGAACAACGGATAGAAACTAATCAAGGAGAGAAGCAACTTAGAACTAAGAAGAAATTTCCTGTCAGTTAGAACAATCAATCAGTGGAACAACCTGCCTCCAGAATTTGTAAATGCTCCAACACTGGAGGTTTTTAAGCAGAGACTGGACAACCATTTGTCTGAAATGGTATAGAGTTTCCTGTGTGACCAGGGGGCTGGACTAGAAGACCTCCAAGGTCCCTTCCAACTCTGTTATTCTATTCCCATTCCCATTCCCATCCCATTTTATTCATAGCAAATATTCTTTAAATCCCCTTTCTCAGTTTGACAAGGATTTCAGCCTCCGGCTCCAGGTGGAAATTACCAGCCTTGATAACATAACTACTGCTTATGAAGTGTCCATGAATTGTTCCCTTGATGCCCCATGGGGCCCTCGTGAGATTGTTTGTGAGGAGAATTACATGGAGGTGAGTAAAATAAGGCACATCCATTTATTTGTCAGGGAATTGTGCAGCAGGTGGCCAAATGGGTGTCTGTGTGTGTGTCAAACTTATAGTTTTGTATAACTAAATGTATTTTAAGGTCTATATATACAGCAGGCAAGATAAGTCAGGCACATCACTACTTCCTGAGGTAAATCTCAGAATGGCATACAGAGCCTACAGAAGAAAAAGACAGGGAAAACAAGGGAAACTCCCCCTTTAAACCCACAGCAACCAATCACAGTGCAGACTGCCTCACGCATTAGCCAGCACTCTTCAACCAATCAACTTATAACGGTGTGTTCTACTCATTGTACAACTTCACTGTTCCAGCTACAAAATTTAAATTATTGAGGTAGTTTGATGTACCTCAATGGAATTTCTTGTTGCTTAGATTAAATCAGTTGAGTTTGAGCATGCTATTTTTTTTAAAAAAAGAAATAGTTTCTCTGCATAGATACTGAATCACTTAAATACGAGTGGGCTGCAGCTGCCAAAAAACCCAATACAGTTGCAGGCTGCATCAACGGAGGATAGTACCAAGGTCACATGAAGTGTTAGTACTGCTTTATACTGCTTTGCTAAGACCAGTCTTGGAACACGGCATCCAGTTTTGGTCACCATGATGCAAAAAAAAAAAGATGTTGAGGCTCTAGAACAGGGGTGTCAAATTGCCGGCCCACGGGCTGGAGCGTCACAGAGAAACCGCGCCCATCCTATTGCCGGCAATGGGGAAAAGTTCCAATACATCACGTGACGTCACATGACGTCGTGAGTTTGACATGTCTGCTCTAGAAAGAGTGCAGAGAAGAGCAACTAAGACGATTAGGGGACTGGAGGTTCAAACATACGTAGAACGGTTGCAGGAATTGGATATGTCTAGTTTAATGAAAAGAAGGACTAGGGGTGACACGACAGCAGTGTTCCAATATTTAAGGGCAGGACAAGAAGTAATGGGTGGGAACATATTAATGAGCGATCCAGCCTAGAACTAAGGAAAAATTTCCTGACAGTTAGAATAGTTAATCAGTAGGGTGACTTGCCTCCAGAAGTTGTGGGTGCTCCATCACTTGAGTTTTTTAAGAAGAGATTGGACAGCCATTTGTCTGGAATGGCATAGGGTCTCCTGCTTGAGCAGGGGGTTGGATTTGAAGACCTCCAAGGTCCCTTCCAATTATGTTACTACTGAGGTAGATGTAGACGTGGGTATTCAGCTGCTAATGTTTCCGCTCCAGGTTTCTGTCCGGCGGGCTGTCCCAGGAGTAGCAAATGAGGTCTTGAATGAAGATTGGATGGCAGTGTGGCCTGTGGTAAGGATGCTGGATGCAGTGGGGGCAGAGTTGTATTAATGTTGGGGTAATAGAAAGATTAGGGACACGGTGGCTCAGTGGGTTAGGACGCTGAGCTTGTCGATCAGAAGGTCAGCAGTTTGACGGGTCAAATCCCGAGTGCCGCGTAACAGAGTGAACGCCTGTTACTCGTCCCAGCTTCTGCTAACCTAGCAGTTCGAAAGCACGTAAAAATGCAAGTAGAAAAATAGGGACCACTACAGTGGGAAGGTAACAGAGTTCCATGCGTCTTTGGCGTCTAGTCATGCAGGCCACATGACCACGGAGATGTCCTCGGACAAGCGCTGGCTCTTCGGCTTTGAAACGGAGATGAGCACCGGCCCCTAGAGTCGGAAACGACTAGCACGCGTGTGCGGGGGAACCTTTACCTTTACCTAATAGAAAGATTGAGGGCAACAGAAGAAGGGGACGACAGAGAATGAGGTGGCTGGATGGAGTCACTGAAGCAGTAGGCTTGAGGTTAAATGGACTCCAGAAGATGGTAGAGGACAGGAAGGCCTGGAGAAACGTCGTCCGTGGGGTCGCAATGGGTCGGACATGATTTTGCAACTAACAACAACAACAATAGTAGAAAGGGGAAACTTGTGGTACTCTTCTTTGGTGGAATTGATGTAATTGATGCTGGCTGGGCAATTCTGGGAATTGAAGTCCACACATCTTCAAGTTTTCCAAGTTGAGGAACATTGAAGTAGACATTAATATTCTCCAGATGTGGGGCCTTCAGCTTCCAGAATCCTCAGCAACGGCTCCATTGGGTGGGAAATTTGGGAAGCTGGCATTTATATATCTCAATGATACTTGATTTAGAGAAGGTGGCACCCTTCTGATCTCCTCCTTCCTTTGACTGGAGAGATACCACTACAGGCTTGTAAGAATTCTGGCTTTAGAGTTAGATGTAGCTGTATAGGATTGCAAAGGAGATATGTTTGCTTCTGGAAGCTGCCTTAGACTCCACAGCATCTACCTGTGTTTCCCCCAAAATAAGACCAGGTCTTATATTAATTTTTGCTCCAAAAGACACGTTAGGGCTTAATTTACGGTTAGGTGTTATTTGGGGGAAAATATGGTACTAAATGCGTCCATCTGGTTGACATTTTTAATTGGAGCTTATTTTTGAGTTGGGGCTTGCATTACAAGCATCCTGAAAAATCATGGCTAGAGCTTATTTTCTGGTTGGGTCTTATTTTCGTGGAAGCACAGTATGTTGGTGACTTCACCGACCCATGAACTTCCTGGTTGGAGACTTCATAAAAGCTTGCCTCTCCTAGAAGAATCTGTAGCCCACCGTTAATTCTTCCCATTTCAACAGAAGAAGCATCGCATTTGATGAGCGTAGCAAGAAACACAATTCAGCAAATATTGCAGCTTCCTCAAAACCTGTTTTCTTCATAAATGTAAGCCTCAAGCAGGACCTGTATCTTCCTTCCTCCTTTGTGTTCTTCCTTGTAGGCTCAGGGGGCTGTGAACCAAGTCTGGCAAGTGGCTTTCCATTTCCAAAATGGCACCGTTGAGGACATGATGGCTACCCAAGCTTATGGCTTGGGCTATGGCTTCAATACAACAGCCACCCGTGTTCTCTTCCGCACCCCTTACAACACCCAGCAGACCGAAGTGGCTATGGTAAGGGAAGGTCCAATGTTTACTAAGATTCAAAACTTCAGGTCTGGTGGCAGAGATGAGGCCGAGATAGAAGCCGAGCGTTGTTTTGAAGAGCCTCACACCTGGAGAGATTGCAAAACTGGCTCCGGCTTGGTTCACACAATAGATAAGGCCAAGATGTGGCTGGTTCATCTACGCAGCTGCATGATAGGTTTATGGTTCAGGGTATTCTGTGATCAAACCATGTTTCAGTTGACCATGGGTTAGGCTTCCAGCTATGAAGAGCCACAGGTTGTAATAGATAGATAGATAGATAGATAGATAGAGAGAGAGAGAGAGAGAGAGAGAGAGAGATAGATGATATAGATGATATAGATATAGATATAGATATAGATATAAATATAGTAAGGTAAAGGGACGCAGTAGCTCAGTGGGTTAGGACGCTGAGCTTGTTGATCAAAAGATCAGCAGTTTGGCGGGTTGAATCCCGAGTGCCACGTAACAGAGTGAGCGCCTGTTACTCATCCCAGCTTCTGCCCACCTAGCAGTTCGAAAGTACGTAAAAAATGCAAGTAGAAAAATAGGGACCATTTCGGTGGGAAGGTAACAGCGTTCCGTGTGCCTTTGGCGTCTAGTCATGTCGGCCACATGACCACGGAGACGTCCTCGGACAAGCGCTAGCTCTTCGGCTTTGAAACGGAGATGAGCACCGGCCCCTAGAGTCGGAAACGACTAGCACGCGTGTGCGGGGGAACCTTTACCTTTACCTATATTCCTCGATCCCCTTTTGTGATGAGCAAAGTCGATGGGGAAAGCAGCTTGACGGAGCCAGGGTGTGTTACTAATTTAACAGCTGCCGTGATTCGCTTAACAGCTGTGGGAAGAAAGGTCACCAAATGGAGCAAAACCTCGGCCCAGGGGTGTATAAAAGCTCATCTGATCTGAGTTGCTTAGGTGTTGGGCACCAGGATAACAACTGCGCCGCCTGGCTATCCCTTCCCACTCCAGGTGCAGGGCTTGGAAGTGAGAGTAGCCCGAGCCACCATCTTCTATAAAGAGGCCTGGATAATCCTGATTGTGGACACTGCTGTGGCCTGCCCTGTCAGTGAGTCGCTTGCTTTGTTGTTTTTTTCCCCCCCTGTCCCTTGAGAGTTAATGGAGGATAACATGGTGCTTCCCTCTTCCGTCCTTAAATTGTGCCTGGTGGGCGAGCCTTTCTTCCTCTTTTCCTTCCTCTTTCTACTTTTCCTTCCTTCCTCTCTCTCCCCCATCCCTCCCTACCTCTTTCCCTTCCCTCTTCTCTCTCTTTCCACTCCCTCCTCCTGCTCCTCCTCCCCTTCCCATTTTTCCTTCTTTCCTCCCTTCCTCTCTCTTTCTCTTTCCGTCCCATCTTCCCACTTTCCTCCCCTCCACTTTTCCTTCCTTCTTTTTTCCTTCCATCTCTCCCTCTGTCTTCCCTCTCCTTTCTTCCGTCCTTCCTTCCTTCCTTCCTTCCTTCTTTCCTTCCTTCCTTCCTTCCTTCCTTCCTTCCTTCCTTCCTTCCTTCCTTCCTTCCTTCCTTCCTTCCTTTTCTTTCTTCCCACCCTTCCTCTTTCTCTCCCTCCCTTTCATCCCTTCCTCCCATTTTTCCTTCTGTTTTCTTTCTTTCTTTCTTTCTTTCTTTCTTTCTTTCTTTCTTTCTTTCTTTCTTTCTTTCTTTCTTTCTTTCCTTCCTTCCTTCCTTCCTTCCTTCCTTCCTTCCTTCCTTCCTTTCTTTCTTTCTTTCTTTCTTTCTTTCTTTCTTTCTTTCTTTCTTTCTTTCTTTCTTTCTTTCTTTCTTTCTTTCTTTCTTCCCACCCTTCCTCTTTCCCTCCCTCCCTTTCATCCCTTCCTCCCACTTTTCCTTCTGTTTTTCCTTCCTTCCTTCCTTCCTTCCTTCCTTCCTTCCTTCCTTCCTTCCTTCCTTCCTTCCTTCCTTCCTTCTGTCATGAATTACAGATAGAGAGTAAAGAAAAAAAGAGAATAAAAACAAGATATAAATCCTTGAAAAAAGAGCAGCCAAAATACTGTCAAACTAAAATACCATGCAAAGGGCCCGTCCCCCTTTCTAATCCGAAGCCTAGCAGAAGAGGCAAATTTTAAAAGAGTTTCGATCTTCCCAGCAGGGTCTTACTGAGACCGCGTATATACCATCTGCCCTAAAATTCAGAGTTGGACCCCACACGTTCACCTTCTGTCTCCTGCAGACCCTCCCACTTTTAGCACCACCACCTTGCGCTGGACCACGCCGCGGATCATGCCGTCGCTGGTGGCGTTCCCCCATCAGTTCGAAGATGAAACCATTGACATGGGCGTGGACGGGCGCAGAATTGATAGTGCCACGATTGCGCGGAATGGCTACAGCTTCCTGGCAGACACCAACTTCATCAGCATCACAGTCCCGATTGGAGCTGCAGGAGGAATCACCGAGGTCCGTGCTGGGGAGCGGCCTTGTCCCTAAGGGTGGATGTCGGCCTTTCAGACAAGCCATCCCAAAGGTGCTTTTTTTTTCCAAAAGGAAGCTGGACTTTGCTTTTCTTGGAAGACATTTTGCTTCTCATACAAGAATAATCTCCTTCTCCTCCTCCTCCTCCTCCCCCTCCTTATCCTCCTCCTTCTTCTTCACCTTCTCCTTCCCCTCCTCCTCCTCCTTCTTCTCCTCTTTCTCCTCCTCCTTCTCCTCCTTCTTCTCCTTCTCCTCCTCCTCCTTCTCTTCCTCCTTCTCCTCTCCCTCCTCCTCCTCCTTCTTTTCCTTCTTCTCCTCCTCCTCCTGCTCCTCCTTCTTCTTTTCCTTCTCCTCCTTCTCCTCCTTTTCCTCTCCCTCCTCCTCCCTCTCCTCCTCCTCCTCCTTCTTTTCCTTCTTCTTCTCCTTCTCCTCCTCCTCCTCCTTCTTCTCCACCTCCTTCCCCCCTCCTCCTCCTTCTTTTCCTTCTTCTCCTCTCCCTCCTCCTCCTCCTCCTCCCCCCCTCCTCCTCCTCCTTCTCCTTCACCTCCCCATCCTTCTCCCCCTCCTCCATCTCCCTCTCTCTCCTCCTCCTTGAGCTTCAAGGAGAAACAAAGTCCAGTTGCCTTTAGAAAAAGCGCCTTTGGGACAACCATGATCTTGGATACTGTGAATCTCTATAGACCAGGGGTGTCAAACTCAATTTCATTGAGGGCCACATCAGCATTGCGGTTGCCCTCAGGGGGCCAGGTGGGTGTGGCCAGGGTGAGTGTGGCCTACTGGGTGGGTGTGGCTGGAGTGTGTGTGGCCTACTGGGTGGGCGTGGCCAGCTCTACATCGTTCGCATCAAGGGTGCCTATGGGGGCCTGGGCAGGAGTGGGACAGATCTGAGGGTCTCTGGCAGAAGGAGGGTCTCTGGGCCAGAGCCAAGGCAGTAGGGGCCATTCCCTCACTGTTTCCAGGATGGCTTCACAGGCCACATCCGGCCCCCGGGCCTTGTGTTTGACATGTCTGCTATAGACTTTCAGATGAGAGGCTCAGAATGCATTATATAACATTGGTTTGTTTCTTTCCAGAGTGACGTGATCGACAATCGTTACGGCACCACGTACAGCATCAAACTCCTCCTGGACCGCAGATGGCGAGGAGATGAAAGTGACCAGACCCGTCACCGGATCTTCAAGTTTATCCGCACACCCTTTGCCCCACAGATACCGGTGCTCATTGACAGTAAGTTCTGCATCACGTTCGGCTTTTCCTAGGCAAAGTGAGCTGGCTTATGGAAGACATATGGTTGGAACAGAGGTTTACGGTTGTATGGTGATGTTCAGTCAGGTCCGAATCTTGCTGATTCTGTGGGCCGAGACTCTTCACATCTTCCTATCTTGCACTACTTCTTTAAGCTGTTCTATGCTCTGGTGGCTCAGTGGGTTAGGACGCTGAGGTTGTCGATCAGAAGGTCGGCAGTTTGGCGGGTCGAATCCCGAGGGCCGTGTAGCAGAGTGAGCGCCTGTTACTCGTCCCAGCTTCTGCCCACCTAGCAGTTCGAAAGCACGTAAAAATGCAAGTAGAAAAATAGGTACCACTACGGTAGGAAGGTAACAGCGTTCCGTGCGCCTCTGGCATCTAGTCATGCCGGCCACATGACCACCGAGACATCCTCGGACAAGCGCTGGCTCTTCGGCTTTGAAACGGAGATGAGCACCAGCCCCTAGAGTCGGGAATGACTAGCACACATGTGCGGGGGAAGTTTTACCTTTACCTTTAGCTATGCTCTGGTGTCAGGTTTCATAGTGTAGGGTCATGTAGCAAAAATTAAAATCTTGTTTGCATTGAGCTCATCTCAGAGTCTTTATTTATTTTGCTCACAGGGTACAAGGATTGGCTTTCCTTTTCAGTCTCACCCAAAGGTGCTTTTTTGAGAGGCAACTGAACTTTCTTGTTTTTTTTGCTTCGTATCCAAGAAGCTTCTTCAGCTCTGACTGGATGGTGGGGAATGGAAGGATTTATACTCCTTGCAGATAGCTGGTTATTTGCATTCTTTTTAGAGAGTCGTTGAGGCCACCTGGAGGTTTATTTGTGTCCTCAAGGTCACCTGAGCGATGCAAATGGATACAACAACATCTATCTCCAGCCTACAACACAGTCCTTCCAGCTGTTCCAGGAAAGCTCCACACCCATTTGCAACACTCAGGTGACCCTGAGGACACAAATAAACCTCCAAGTGGCCTCAATGATTCTCTAAAAGAAGGCAAATAACCAACTGTCTGGTTACACTTCTATAGAAGGAGATCTCTCTGTCATCCCAATTACATCTGGAAAATTGTTGTAGTCTTAGTTTCCTCCGGCTGAAACCTCTGGTTCTCCTTAGACACGGTTCCAGAGAGAGGCTACTTCGATGTCAGTATAGGGAACTTCCTCGCCGATGTGGAACTGTCTGCCATCGCGATAGGTGGCAAACGCTTAACACCACCGGAAATCAAAGGATATGGCTGCACCCTGGAGGAAGTCCCCAACGCCAACCGCACCCGAGTTTTCGTTCTCAAGGTCCCTTTCTCCAACCCTCTGGTGGAACAGAAGGTAAGAATAGCAACTTTCAGGAGACAGCTTTTGCCCAAGTGGCAGAAGTTTGCAGTTTCGATTGTGCCAAGCTGATAGTCCCTCTTGCTCAAATGAGTTGATAACATTCAGCTTACTAAGTTGAATTGCGTTTATCTTTTTGTGAAAGGTAAGAGCATGTTCCTTGGGCTCTTTTTTCCCCCTTAGGTAAGCTTTCCTTAAAATCACATCTTGCGGGCATGTATGATCACAGTTTCTCTAAGCCAGGGCTTTTCAACCAGTGGTACGGGTACCACCTGTGGTACATTGGCACCTGGCAGGTGGTATGCGACCATCCTAGAAAAGTGGTAGCAGGGGAGGGGAATGAGCTGAACAGGTGGCAGCACCACACAAACCTGAGCGAGAGACGGCTGGAGCTGCAGGGCTGTCACGGCTCAGCGGAAGCGCCAGGATCAGCGCTTCCTCGGGGCTGTCAGGGCTCAGTGAAAGCACGAGGCTGAGCGCCAGGCTCCAACTGGAGCTCGGCGCTGATCCTGGTGCTTCTGAGCCCAGAAGAAGTGCTGATCAGCTGGAATGTTGCAGCATCTCCCGGGTCTTGTGATTTACATTCAGATGCTTGGCAACTGATTGATATTTATGACGGTCACAGTGTCCCAGGGTCATGTGAAGTGACCAAAACCTGCTGCAACCACCCAGCAGATGGGGGGAATAAAAACCAAACACCCCCAACCCCACCCCCACTGCCAATCCTCAACAGAAATGCTCACAACAATGAAAACCTCGGACAGGAGGAAGAGCACTGCCAGGCAGGCAGGCAGGCAGGCAGGTGTCCTGCTCGGCTGTGGCTTGGGGGGGGCACTATTTTCAGTGCCATTGTAACTTCGAACAGTCACTAAGCAAACTGCTGTAAGTCGAGGACGGACTACCTGTACTTCATCACTTTTTTCCCTTTTTCGGTCATCAAGTTTTTGACACCTTGCTAGGCGACTGATGGTACTCGGATGTTGCCATATCCTAAAAGCGGTACAGTGGGTGAAAAGGTTGAAAAGCCCTGCTCTAAGCCCCAGCCATTCAGGTGAAGGAGGATTTGTTGTCTAAACCCGGCTGGAGGACACTAAAATATTGCATAACCTTGACTTTCCTATGCAAAATAAGAACCTAGGATCCCGTAGGTGAACCGAAGGGTATGTAAATTTGTTCCATTTAACAAATGAACCTGATCTTAGGCTTATCATGCTAAGCCCTGACAAAGTTGGTTTTAACAGTCAATCTCCTTGCTGTGAGTTATACAAGCAGTCCTGTTTAGTGACCATCTGAAGTTTCCTTTGTTGTAGAAAGAAGAGACTCGCGCAAGCTCTGCAGGAAAGGAAAGGTTTATTGCGCAGGTTCAGAAGGCTTAAACAAAGCAAAGCGTCTGAACCCCGAAGGGCTCATGAACAGACATACACCTCTAATTCCTAGTTATACATTGTTATACATTGTTCCTTATATGGTTACCTCCTGCACATTCTTATCAGACAACAGTTTACAGAAGAAAATTACATGAAGTACGTGTAGTTTCACAGACAGGATATGGCTATCCCAATCAACATCTACCTTAAGGACAAGACTATGTTTGCTTAAACAATGACCTTTGTACACTTCCTCTTTACCTTGGCCTTGAAAAATGGGATATACACAGCCATCACAGCCTCCTCAGGGTCACGTGATCAGGATTTGGGCACCTGCGTTTAGGCTAGCAGGGGAATCCCATACACGCCAATGAATTTGTGTGAACATTTTTCTCTTGTAGTATCTGTATGGCAACATCAGGAAATACACTTTGCACCTTGACTATACATTTTTCCTGCTCTCGAAAGGCAAGTCATTTACCCATCCTGGAGTAATCGAATGCGAAGTTGCTGACGTAGGTGAGTCTGCTTTGTCCAAACGGATCTGGAGTGCTTAAAAGTTATCTCCACCCAGTAAGGTCAGGGGTAGGGCACAATGACATGTTTATGATTTGTGGACTTCAGCTCCCAGAATTACTGAGTCAGCATGGATGGCTCGGGAATTCTGGGAGTTGAAGTCCTCAAGAAGGCCATCATTCCCCACCTTTGAGTTTGATGGTCTTTTTGGGGCAAGAATGGAAGGGAGGGACCGCTTAGCTTTAAAAAGAAGTACTTTGATTTTCCAAATTCAAATGTTTCTTCCTTGATCTTCACGGCTTTATCATGTCGTACTTCCTGGATCCTGTAGGGTAGGGAGAGAGAAACAGACCATGAGAGTATTTTATTTTTGAAACCTTTCCTTGATGCAAAGGATATTTCAATATTTGCGAAAGAATCTAGTGACATTGTTAACTCGTACCTCACCGGCAAAAGGGACAAATTGGGGGTGATAGTCCCATCTGTATGACATGGAGCCACACTTACCACTTCAATATCCACTTGTTCACTCTGGTTCTCCTTCAGCCTCAAAACACTGTACATTTTCTGGCCATCAAATATTATCCATGGCAGGCGTCTTTAAGACTTGTAGACTTCAATTCCCAGAATTCCTCAGCCAGCATGGCTGGCTGGGGAATTCTGACAGTTGAAGTCCACAAGTCTTAAAGTTGCCAAGTTTGAAGATCCGTGTCTTATGGGAACCAGGCCAATCTGCCCTCTTCACCAAAGCCCCTTAAAATCAAACTCTTTTTGAGCAGGGAATGTGGAGCAGACCTTGAATCTTTTTATTTTCCTTCCTGCCTCTGATTGATGCTCTTGTTCAGTTCTTCCAGTGTTTGACGGCTTCTGCGAAGGAGGAAGGATTGGCGTGGCCATGACCCGCGGGACTCTGGATCGCTACTGGGTTCCTTATGTGGGTAGCCTTCAGCTGACAAATGAACTTGTAGTATCGCAGAACTACACCGTTCAAGATGATGGCGGCTACTTCTACCTGTTGGTGCCATTTTTGGCTACTGGCTTGATATACGAGGTGTGTGTATATCGGATTGGCCCCGGTAGATGACAGTTTGCAAGGAAAGAGACTTGGAGTGATAGCCTACGTAGCTCGTATTAGATAGCTATTAAAGCTAACTATAGGGACACGGTGGCTCAGTGGGTTAGGACGCTGAGCTTGTCGATCAGAAGGTCGGCAGTTTGGCAGGTCAAATCCCGAGTGCCGCGTAGCAGAGTGAGCGCCTGTTACTCGTCCCAGCTTCTGCCCACCTAGCAGTTCGAAAGCACGTAAAAAATGCAAGTAGAAAAATAGGGACCATTACGTTGGGAAAGTAACAGTGTTCCGTGCGCCTCTGGCGTCTAGTCATGCCGGGCACATGACCACGGAGATTTCCTCGGACAAGCGCTGGCTCTTCGGCTTTGAAACGGAGATGAGCACCGGCCCCTAGAGTCGGAAACGACTAGCACGCATGTGCGGGGGAACCTTTACCTTTACCTTTTTAGATTTAGTGAGCCACATATTGACTTTTATGTTTTCTTATATTTATCTAATGTTTTACCCTTCTCTATAGATTTTTTGCATATATACCTTTTTAAATGTATTTTTAATATGTGTGACTGTTTTTCTCTGTCTGTCTGTCTGTCTGTCTGTCTGTCTCTATCTATCTGTCTGTCTGTCTGTCTGTCTGTCTGTCTGTCTGTCTGTCTATCTTTCTATCTATCTCTCGCTCTCTAATTGTTTGCTGGTCTATGATCATTATAAATGATTTGAAAATCCCATTTCTATATGAACTACATCCAATACCTGAAAGGGTGTTACCATGAAGAGGGTATGGATTTATTTTTTGTAGTGTAGGACAAATGGGAAGAAGCTTTCTGAGGGAGATCCAAACCTGATATAAGGAGGAATTTCCTGATCTTGAGTGCTATGAAGCAATGCCTTAGCCTCCCTCCCGGAACGATGAGGTTCTATCACTGGCGGCTTCCAAGCAAAGTTTGGACAGCCCCACAATGGTGGGATGATCTGAAGATCTCTGCTTGAGGCAGGGGGGGTTGGACTAAAAGACTTTGTGGAGCATGTCTTCCAACCCGATGAGAAGGAAGCATAAAAGAGAGTCACAAACTTTCCTTCTGTCTTAAACCCAGATAGCTTTTTTTTTTAACTCATCATAGGCTAGAGTGAGCGCCTGTTACTCGTCCCAGCTTCTGCCAACCTAGCAGTTCGAAAGCACGTAAAAAAATGCAAGTAGAAAAATAGAGACCACTACGGTGGGAAGGTAATAGCGTTCCGTGCGCCTTTGGCGTCTAGTCATGCCGGCCACATGACCACGGAGACGTCCTCGGACAAGTGCTGGCTCTTCGGCTTTGAAACGGAGATGAGCACCGGCCCCTAGAGTCGGAAACGACTAGCACGCATGTGCGGGGGAACCTTTACCTTTACCTTTTTTTAGGCTAGATGGAGAAACAGACAAATGGCAACCACACGAAGATCTTTCTCCTTAACTCCTTAATCTCGTCATTTGTCCTGGTCAAAGGGGCAAACAGATGGTACACCTTGCAAGGTGAGCATGCTGTGTTGGGATGCTGGCATGGAATCCTCTGCAACCTCTGTTTTTCCTCCACGGCTCAGGATATCTCTCTCCGCGGAGTTACTGTTCGGCTAGATTTCAGCCTACGAGATAACAAGACCCTGCTGACAATGGTGGAATTCTCCAGATCTTGTGTCTTCCCTACTGGAAAACTGTTGGGTGAGTCAAGACGTATAACAGTGGCTGGAACATCCCTTTAGTGATCCTGCTAGGTCCTTCAACCCCAGACCAGGCTTGTGGAGAAGTTCTATTTTCACAGGTACAGTGCAGGTTCTCATTTTATTTTCAAGGTATGGGAGTCTTTAGACTAAAACTCAGTCCAACCATCTAGCAGGGCCCCCACAGAATTGTGTGTAGACCTTTCCTCCTCCCAAATCCCATCTGGACTGCTGGGTGATTTTCTGGAGATGTCTATGGAGGTTCTCAGTCATCCAGGTCACGGTTGTCCCAAAGGTGCTTTTTTCAAGAGGCAACTGGACTTTCTTGTTTTCCCTTTGAAGACGTTTCGCTTCTCATCCAAGAAGCTTCTTCAGCTCTGACTGGTTGGTGAGGAATGGAAGGATTTATACTCCTTGCAGACAGCTGGTCATTTGCCTTCTTTTAGAGAGTCGTTGAGGCCATTTGGAGGTTTACCTGTGTCCTCAGGGTCACCTAAGTGGTGCAAATGGGTGTGGAGTCTTCTTGGTTTCAGGATGTTTTCTGCCCTGGGTCCCTTCACGGTTGTAGACAGACGCACAGGCTGTTGGGGATGAGTCTGTGTTGTTTGCATCTCAAACTGAAGCGCAAATGGTTCCTGCAGTCTGCATTTTTTTTCTGGAAATACATCCATCCTCCCGCCCCATTTGATTTTCTGGAGAGTTTTGGCAATATCAAAGCTCATGATGTTTGGCAGTCCTGCAAGATTTCAGCCTTTTAAACATTGCAACATTTTGATTTAATTCTGAGAAGTAGTGGCTGCTAGTTTAGGAGATTAGGGATGACTGTTGGCCAACAGTCTAATTTTGGAGGTTTGATTGTTGAACCTCCTGCTAAAGACAATTTGATTGTGCATTACTTTGACTTGACATTGTGCTATCCACCCATATTGGATATCAACAACCTTTTAGAATTTGGGATGAAGATTTATGCCATTATTGTTCCTTCTTGATGATGCCTTCTCCTGTCTCATGTGTTTAGTCAGCAATCTTCATTTTGAGATCCTTGTTTTTAAGCAGCCAACCTCATGGCTTAAACCCATATTTAGGCACCCTTCTTCTTTTTTAAGATTTCATCTAATTAAAACTTCTGAAGCATTCACAATTTTGCACCCTTGTTTGTGTTTTGGTTGGTCCTCATAATGTTCCAAGAAAACCAGTTTGGTGTAGTGCAGGGTTAGGCAACCTTGGCTCTTTTATGACTCTTGGACTTCAGTTGAAGTCTATGAGTCATAAAAGAGCCAAGGTTGCCTACCCCTGGTATAGTGGTTAAAGCATCAACCTGGAAACTAGGAGACTGTGAGTTCTAGTCTTGTCCTAGGCACAAAGCCAGCTGGGTGACCTTGGGCCAGTCACTTTCTCTCAGCCCTAGGAAGGAGACAAGGGCAGACCACATCTGAAAAACCTTGCCTGGAAAACTGCAGGGACCGATCCATACAGTCTCTGAGAATTGGAAAAGGATCGAATGGAAGAAAAATAAATAAATATTTCACTCAGTTTGGGATGTTCCTTTTTCAGCATGCTTGCATTTCAGGATTTCTTCAGCATGAGTCTTCTTTTGTGAATTGTGTGTGTGAATGCAGATTTCTGTGTGTCTGCCTTTTTGCTGAAAGCTGCCTGAAATTCTTCTGTTTTCTGAAGTGGCAAGATGTAACTAAAGAGACTCTGATTGTCTATGAAGATTCTCAATCATCCAGGTCATGGTTATTCCAAAGGTGCATTTTCCAAAAGGCAACTGGACGTCCTTAGTATTTTTCTTTGAAAATGTTTTTCTTCTCATTCAAGAAGCTTTTTGGCTGAGAAGAGAAATGTTTTCAAAGAAAAAAATTGAGAAAACCCAGTTGCCTTTTGGAAAAAAGCACCTTTGGGATATAGACTCTGACAGTTTTGGAAATAAACTTTGCAAGGTGGGAAGTTCTGGATTAAGTGACTTCAATTCCCCGGTTGCTGGAATTTCGGTGGCATATAAATTTAATTCTTTCATTGTTGTTATTCTGCAGTATGCCTTCCCAATGGGACCATGACTGCTACCATGCTCAGCTTGGATACCAAACCAGAGTTAAACCCTAGGAGAACTCATCTACGGGATAAGAACTGTAGACCAGTTGCAGTTGATGACACCAAGGCCCTCTTCATTTTCTCTGTGGCCACCTGTGGTACCATCAGAAGAGTAAGTAAGAGATGTTTGAATGTGGATGGAGCCAGGATAATGAGGAACTTGAGTGTAGGGTAGCTGTGCCTCAGAGGATGCATCCATTATCCAAGAAGTAGAAGATGCTACATAGACGTCTACGGAGATTCTCAGTCATCCAGGTTATAGTTGTCCTGAAGATGCTTTTCCACGAGGCAACTGCATTTTCTTGTTTTTTTCTGAAGACGTTTCACTTCTCATCCAACAAGCGAAGAAGCTGAAGAAGTGAAACGTCTTCAAAGAAAAACAAGAAAGTCCAGTTGCCTCTGGAAAAAGCATCTTTGGGATGCTCCATAGAGCATATGCTCCTTCTGTGTTGTGCTGTTGTCTTCCTTCTGACTTGGGGGATTCGCATGCCTCTTATGCTGCTTTTGGTACAATGAAGAACTGTCCTGTGAAGGGTAAACCTAGGCAAGGAATAAATATTTGTTCCCTGAGGTTTCAAAAAGGGAGGATTTCAAGATCCGCAGATTTTCACTGTTGGCTTTTTTTGACTGAATCTGCACGTCAACAAGGAGCATTTCTGCAGCTTCACTGTTTCCATCACCCCTCCAAACCTTGTGAAACAATTTAGAAACAATCATATGGATTGTCAAGGATGAAACTTTGGCAGCTACGGGCCTCTGCGTTTCAACTTGCCTTTAGAGTAAGGGGGGAGGTGTTACTCTTGAGTGGGTTAGACAGAGAAATTAAACTTCTACAATTCCACTGAAGACCGTGAGAGCCTGAAACCTTTTCAAGGACACCAGAATAGGTGTCGATTTGAAGCAGATGGTTCCCATAACAAAGTGAACTTGTTTATATGGACCACGTAAGACGGGGGGGTTTGGCTGGGGATATTATTGTTTAAGTCTATGATTTGGTGTTGGAACTTCAGAGTTATGTTTTTCTTTGACATACCCATGCAGTGTACTCAATAAACAGTAAGATTTTCGGAAACAGAACAAACCTGGAGTTTTATTTGGATTCCAGAGCTAGATGTTGACATCAATTTTCAGGACAGCTGAACTTTAAATCCTGAAAATACAGCACGAGCTGATAAGTTTCATCTACCCATCCTCATATTTATTCAAGTACACGTAGTCCTTGACTTACAACCGCAATTGATCCCAAAATTTATGTTGCTAAGTAAGAAATTTGTTAAGTGAGTTTTGTTCCATTTTACGTTGGTTAGGTGAACCACTGCAGTTATTAAATTAGTAACACAATTGTTAAGTGGATCTGGTTTCCTCATTGGCTTTGCTTCTCAGAAGGTCACAAAAGCTCAGCAAAGAGGAAAGGGGATGTAGCTCAGTGGTAGAGCGCATGCTTTGCATGTATGAGGTCCTGGGTTCAATCCCCAGCATCTCCATTTTTGCAACTGGAAGGGGAAAAATACAAAATGTCACCACCAGAGGGCAGCACTTCAATGAGCCTGGCTGATCTTTGGGAAGCTATCTCACTGAGTCTTTGACTTTGAGGATGTGGGTGAACAGAATAAATTAGAAATAAAAATCCCATCCTATCTTATACAGGTAAAAAGGGACACGGTGGCTCCTAACCCACTGAGTCTGTTGATCAGAAGGTTGGCAGTTTGGTGGGTCGAATCCCGAGTGCCGCGTAACAGAGTGAGCGCCTGTTACTTGTCCCAGCTTCTGCCAACCTAGCAGTTCGAAAGCACGTAAAAATGCAAGTAGAAAAATAGGGACCACTACGGTGGGAAGGTAACAGCGTTCTGTGCGCCTTTGGCGTCTAGTCATGCCGGCCACATGACCACGGAGACGTCCTCGGACAAGCGCTGGCTCTTCGGCTTTGAAAGGGAGATGAGCATGTGCGGGGGAACTTTTACCTTTTATCTTATACAGGTAGTCCTTGACTTACGACCGCAAACGAGCCCCAAATTTCTGCTGTTAGATGAGAGATTTGTGAAGTGCGTTTTACCCCATTTTATGACTTTTCTTGCCTCAGTGGTTAAGTGGATCACTGCGGCTGATAAGTTACCGTAGTAACACAGTTAAGCGGATCTGATTTCTCCATTGACTTTGCTTGTCAGAAGGTCCCAAAAGGGGATCACACGACCCTGGGACGCTGCCACTGTCATTAAGGTGAGTCAGAAGTCAAGCATCCGAATGTAACTCACATGACCATGGGGATGCTGCAACGGTCGTAAGTGTGAAAAACGGTCATAAGTCACTTTTTTCAGTCCCGTTGTAACTTTGAACAGTCACGAAATGAACTGTTGTAAGTCAAGGACTACCTGTACTTGGCAATTTTTTTTTAAAAAACAAAACCTTAGTTGCCCAATGAATGCTGTCGAAGCATATTCTGACTTGGGAGATCCTAGTATTTGGGTGTGGGGGAAGAATGGGGCTGGGGTCACCTCAGAAGAAAATGTTATGTCCTTCATGGTGTCCCACCACTTCAGAGCAACATGTTAAACCAGTTATTCCCAACTGATTTGTGTGAAAGTTGACCACACCATGATGGCATGGGACCAAGAAATGTGACAGTCAGGAGATGGTGCAACATTTTAAGATATATTCTGCAACAGTTCCACGTGAATTGGGACTCTCTGTGTGACCTTGAAAGCCAACCATATTGAACGTCCTTAATGCCAAAGAAGTAGAATATAGAGCTCACAAATGTTCATTTAGCGACCGTTCAAAGCTACAACGGCACTGAAATACGTTACTTATGACCATTTTCCACATGACCGTGGCAGCATCCCTGTGGGTCACATGATCAAAAATTCAGACTCTTGGCAATTGGTTCGTAGTTATGACGGTTGCAATGTCCCGGGATCGCGTGATCCCCTTTTGCGACCTCCTGACAAGCAAAGTCAATGGGGGAAGCCAGATTCGCTTAACAATCGTGTCAGCAACTGAACAACTGCAGTGGTTCACTTAGCAACTGTGGCAAGAGAGGTCACCAAATGGGGCAAAACTCACTTAAGGACTGACCATTTTGGGCTCAATGGCGATTGAGAGTTTTGGCCTCAAATGGTGGGACCGCCAATATCATGCAGCAGGATTACCCCTTGGTGGTACATCCCGAGAGATCTTCAGCCAACACTTCCGGTGAAATTAAATGTTTAGCGTTGTCTTTCTTGCCTGTCCTGTTTCAGCTTGAAGGGAACTACTTCGTCTATGAAAACGAAGTGATTTTCGAGAGAGAGATGATTCCGGAAGCAAAGCCTGTCATAACCAGGGACCCTCAGTATAGGTAAAAAAGCAACAACAACAAAATGACTCTCCTAGAGGAAGACGGTCAAGCTGAGTCAATTACTGGTTATTATATCATATCATATATGTGGGTATAGGCATAATTCTGCATTTTCTTTATTTATTTTTGTCATATTTTATGGAGTGCGTATTGGAGGTGGTGACCCTTTGAGAGCTGAATGCAACAACATTTCATTTAAAATGTATGCCGATTAGTGTACATTCAAAGTGACAATAAAGTTAAAGTGTGTAAAGTGACTGGGGGTGGGGTGGGGGTGGGCAGCTTACAAAATATGAAAACCAATCTGGAAACAATAAAACTAGCTCTCCACATACACACACGCACACACGGTGACAACAATCAATCAAACAAGCCACCTGAGGGCTCCATCCCACTCTGGGTTCCCCAGGCCCGTTGGCAAACCCGGGTCTTTGGGGCCTTGCAAAAGAAAGTCAAATGGAAGCCATTCTAGTCTCTGCAGGGATGATGTTCCAGAAGATGGGAGCCAGCACAGAGAAGGCCCTTCTTCTGGTTCCCACCAGATGTCACTCCTTAGGAAAGGGGACCCAAAGCATTCCCTGCCTCCTTGCTCTGGTGGGTCGGATGGATGTGACCCGGAAGAGATAGTCCTTCAAACAAACTTGTCCCAAGCCATGTAGGGCTCAAAGGTGACAACCAGCACCTTGCGTTGTACTTGGGAGCAAATCGACAGCTAATGCAGCTCCCACAGGAGAGGTGACGCCTCTGCACAACTGCGCATAACCATGCGGGCCTCTGGATTTTGAACCAATTGGAAATTCCGGATGCTTTTCAAGGGCAGCCCCACGTAGGCTGCATTGCAACAGTCAAGACGTAAAATGTCAAATTATACAATCTCGTGATGGGAGGTGTCATGGCGTTGCTATTTTATTTTTATTTTTGTCTTGGATTGCTAGATTGACTCTGCGCTGCCGTTACCGACTTGATGAGACCCTCCGAGTATGGGCACAGCGATTACTGACGGAGGGGGTGGCTGCCAGACCCCACCCCGTTGGTGTCAAAGGTAAGAATGCCTTCTCCTGCAGGAGATCTTGAATTGGATCATTCCTGATGGTGGCTGATGTCGTTTGATGAACAGTGCTACTGAGACAGGCCTGGGGAGGGGGGGGTGCTTCAGTCCCTAAAGTGTGGGTAACGCAACTCCACCTTGTCAGAAGAAAAGGCTTAGAAAAGGGCCCTGCTTAATGCAAAGTGACACTATTCCACCGAGGAATAGGTTGTAACGGAGACGGAACGCCATCTAGCCTCCTCTGTTGGCGTTTATACACCTTGGTAAGTTACCCGAACTAGACTGTTGTTTCTCTGTGTCATATAATGTATGTGGGTATGTGCATAATTCTATCTTTATTCATTTTTGTCATATTTATGTAGTGTATATTGGAAGTGATGACCCTGTGAGAGCTGAATGCAATGAAATTGTATATTCAAAGTGACAATAAAGCTATTCTATTCTATTCTATTCTATTCTATTCTATTCTATTCTATTCTATTCTATTCTATTCTATTCTATTCTATTCTATTCCATTTCATTCATATTCCTATCCTATCCTATCCTATTCTATTCTATTCTATTCTATTCTATTCTATTCTATTCTATTCTATTCTATTCTATTCTATTCTATTCTATTCTATTCTATTCTATTTTATGCTGTTCTATTCTATTCTATTCCCTATTCCTTCTATTCTGTTCTGTTCTATTCTATTCTATTCTATTCTATTCTATGCTGTTCTATTCTATTCTATTCCATTTCATTTCTATTCTATTCTATTCTATTCTATTCTATTCTATTCTATTCTATTCTATTCTATTCTATTCTATTCCTGTTCTGTTCTGTTCTGTTCTATTCCTAAATTCTATTCTATTCTATTCTATTCTATTCTATTCTATTCTATTCTATTCTATTCTATTCTATTCTATTCTATTCTATTCCATTCCATTCCATTCCATTCCATTCCATTCCATTTCTATTCTATTCTATTCTATTCTATTCTATTCTATTCTATTCTATTCTATTCTATTCTATTCTATTCTATTCTATTCTATTCTATTCCATTCCATTCCATTCCATTCCATTCCATTCCATTCCATTCCATTCCATTTCTATTCTATTCTATTCTATTCTATTCTATTCTATTCTATTCTATTCTATTCTATTCTATTCTATTCTATTCTATTCTATTCTATTCTATTCTATTCTATTCCTGTTCTGTTCTGTTCTGTTCTATTCCTAAATTCTATTCTATTCTATTCTATTCTATTCCATTCCATTCCATTCCATTCCATTTCATTTCATTTCTATTCTATTCTATTCTATTCTATTCTATTCTATTCTATTCTATTCTATTCTATTCTATTCTATTCTATTCTATTCTATTCCTGTTCTGTTCTGTTCTGTTCTGTTCTGTTCTGTTCTGTTCTATTCCTAAATTCTATTCTATTCTATTCTATTCTATTCTATTCTATTCTATTCTATTCTATTCTATTCTATTCTATTCCATTCCATTCCATTCCATTCCATTCCACTCCACATCTCTGTTCTGTTCCGTTCTGTTCCTTTCTATTCCATTCCATTCCATTACATGGTTTATTTTGACCAGCCTCTTGGGTGATCCCAGACATTGGGGTTTGTTGAATAAACTCCAGGTAGTCCTCAGCTTACGGTGGAGTCCAAAACTGATGTTGCTAAGTGAGAAATTTGTAAAGTGAGTTTGGCCCCATTTTCTTGCCACCATTGTTAACTAAATCATTGCCGTTGTTAAATTAGTGACCCAGCTGTTAAGTGAATTTAACTTTCCCAGTGACTTTGCTTCTCAGAAGGTCGCAAAGGAGATCACATGACCCCAGGACACTGTGACCGTCGTAAATATGAACCGCCTGTCAAGCATCCGAATGTAAATCGTGTAACCATGGGGCTGCTGCAATGGTCCTAAGTGTGAAAAATGGTCGCAAGTCACTTTTTTTTTAGTGCTGTTGTAACTTTGAACAGTCACTAAATGAACTGTTGTAAGTTGAGGACTTCCTGTATGATTAACTAAGCCACAGCTATCTGAACCAGAGTGAATTGCCCGAATCAAAACTTGAGGTTCTTTCCTGATGTTATTAGACCAGCGTTTCTCAACCTTTGGCAACTTAAAGCTGCATAGACTTCAACTCCCAGAATTCATTGCTGGCTGGGGAATTCTGGGGGTTGAAGTCCACAGGTTTTCAAGTTGCCAAGGTTGAGAAATACTGTATTAGAGTAAGCCAGCCAACAGAGGCAAATTGCAAGGAATGCTGGGAAATGCAGTGCAACCCCCTGCCAAGCCTGAAGGGGAGGGCCCAGAGAAATCTCGTTCCCACACCTGCTTCCTTTGCTCCCTAAATGCTGAACCCCATTTCTAAGTGGTCCAAACCAAGCCCTTTTCTCCATCAATGACTGAAGGCAAAGGAGTAACTGCTTTTTTTAAAAAAAAAAATCCTTCTTGCTGGAACTTATTTCTGGCTTGCCTCTTGCAGCATCCCAGAGGAGAAGAGCTGCACACGGATGGACCGTCTCCCAGATAACAGGTGGCGCTTCAACAGGTGAGGCTTCGTTGCTTTCTCTGAAAAACAAATTTAGTGAATGAAGGCATCCATTTTTCCTTCTGTGCAGTTGTGCAATGTAAGATTATTAGAATTTCCTGGGTGAGTATAGAGGAGAACGGGAGCTGCATGGATGAGATTATTTATTTATTTATTTATTTATTTATTTATTTATTTATTTATTTATTTATTAAATTTATTAAATTTATTGACCACCCAATCTTACCATAAGGCAACTCTGGGGGATTTCTACGCTGTATGTCTTCTTTGTCCCTGGAGCTCAACTGTGCTAAATTGGTTTGAAACTACACAAAATTTCTACTTTTTTATATCAGTGATTTTTTTACTCCCTCCAAATCTAGACAATCAATGTATTTTTTCCCCCTTTCTAGTCACAAATTCTTTAAATTCTTTCCTCCATTTTTTTTTCCTATTTAAAAAACCTGCCTTTTCAGGAATACAACGACACAATCAATCAAAAGCACTTTCTGTCATCAGAAATATGCCCTACCCCTGACAAAGCAACTTCATATTGATAATCTGGGAATTTAAGTGTGATGGTCTACAAATGCATCTCTCAACTTCCCCTTCCTCTAGCATTTTTTTCCGGAAAAGCTATTGTTTGGAAGTATGGAGGCTTGGCTTCTCCAGTGAAAAAGAGGGGTCAGCGAATGGCAAAATGGCAAAATTCTAATTTTAAAAAAGAAGAAAATAATCCAGTTTTGTTTCCCTTTGGAAACCCATTCTGGATTTTGTCCTCGAAACTGAAAAAAAAAATGAAACTCTGATTGTAGGTTTTGAGGATTAGAATGATTTTGTGGTGATAGAAATAACCTGAAACATTTAGAAATGTAAAGCAAAAGGTCGAGGCTGTAACTTATCTTTGTATCCTACCGTCCTGAAAAAAAAGTCAGAAGTCACCGTTTTACTTCTTTCTGCGTTTTTCTTTTCCTCCAGCTTTCTCAAACTTTGTTGTATTTGTGTTTTATCTTATAACAAAGTTTAATAACGTTGAAGGAAAAATCTTCATCAGGGTCCAGTCCAAGCCAGGAATTAACAAAATGGAGACTGACTTTAGAAAGAAGGTTGTAGTTTATTGAAGAGCAGAGCCAGACAGAAAGATGGTTCTGGAAAAACTGACCACATATAGTAGGGAGTGGTGGGTTTTTATAACTTTTTGGGCTTTTGTTTGGAGGTCTTCCTGTGGCATGAACTTTGACCTGAGTCTGAGTGTGCCTTTCTGGTATTCTAATGGTGGTGGGTTAATCCTATTATGTCTCAAAGGTCACATTCTGCTTCCCTGGCACTGTGGCTAATGGCTATTTCCTGTGTTGGATTTTTGGTTTGAGGGGTTGTTGATTCTAGGGATCTTTGTCTTTCTAACCCCATCAGCTCCAAGCTTCCTGGCTCCAATCTTTCTGACAGGATTATCAAATCTGCATTTCTGCAGACCTGGTTTCTGCTTGAGGCAGAGAGACTTGGGGTGGGGGGGGGAGAGGTCCTGCCTAAGATTTTCCATTATTCCTTTAGGGAAATATAATATTCTGCCTTTTAAATATTCCCAAAATGTTTCTTTCTCTGGGGCTGCGTGTGCTGTCCTCCCACAATAAAATTAAAAAGACATGTACAGCTAGAAAGAAAACAGGGAGTGGGCTGGGTATGTTAAAAACAGGGTAAAAATATTGATGCAAGACTGTGTGGGGCCCTTGGTACTCTCTGAGCTTGGGGGTTTCCTTGCGGACATTTCATTACCAAACTAGGTAACATCATCAGTGTTCGAAGGGAGTGGAGTTTCTTCTTTTATATACTACTAGCATTTGTTCTGTCTCTACTGTTGCTTGATACAGGCAGATAAACTCCACGGAAAGGGTTTCATGCAGATTACTTTAATTCAGGGGTCTTCAAACTCGGCCCTTTTATGACTCATGGACTTCAACTCCCAGAATTCCTCAGCCAGCATGCCTGGCTGAGAAATTCTGGGAGTTGAAGTCCATGAGTCATAAAAGGGCCGAGTTTGAAGACCTCTGCTTTAATTCATCAGGCATCCTCTAAACGTTAACTCACAGTTACTGGAGAGATTCTTCTGAAGCACATTTCATAATCTGACCCCCAACACCTAGGTCAGGGGTAGGCAACCTTGGCTCTTTTATGACTCATGGACTTCAACTCCCAGAATTCCTAAGCCAGCTATGCTGAGGGGAGACTTTCCAAGCTGTGCCATGCTGGCTCAGGAATTCTGGGAGTTGAAGTCCACGAGTCATAAAAGAGCCAAGGTTGCCTACCCCTGACCTAGGCGAAAAGAGATAGTATTTCCCATGTTGAAGGAGAAAACAGCTCCGGTGGCTGGAATTCATAAAGACCCGCTGGCCTTCACGTAGCCAGAAATCCTTTGTAGCCAATCAGAAGTCCCTCCCAATGGCCAATCCGAAACACAGATGTGACCAAGTAACTTAAAACTACATTACCCAAAAGGCTATTCCTTAAGGGGACAGTTCTTAATTCCTGAAATAGCTGTTTACTCTGACCAGCACAGCGTTCCCTGTCAGTGCGGGTGGGAATGGTCTTGGTGGTTCCTTGTTTAGGCTGTTGTTTATTATTGTCAGCTTGTTTGTCAAGCCACAAGACAAGCTAACAGTAAACAACAGCCCAAACAAGGAACCAAGACTCCCACCAACATTGTCAGGGAAAGCCACCAGTATATAAAAAGAGAGCACGCTCCCTTGTAGCACTGATAATGTTACCTAGTTTGGTAATGAAACATCTGCAAGGTAACAAGCATGCTCAGAGAGCACCAAGGACTCCATAATTCAACCCTGAGCTACAAATATTCTCTTCTATCGGTACAAGTCAGTATGCTTGGTTTCTGGTGAACGGACTGAGGCTTCTCTCCCACCAAGTGCTGATTTTACATGTTTATTTCTTACAGATGCAAACGGGAAGACCTGGCTTTGGTTCCTAGCTTTCAGTGTGGCTCTGTCTGGCGTAGTAACTTCAGTCCGCACCGTTCTCCCTGTTGTTTGTCCAATGAAACCCTGATTAAAGACACCCTTGGCTGTCTGATGTTTCCATTTTCCATTTGAATTCTGAACAAGTCAGAGGAAGGATTCCAGCAAGCGTGCCACAGAGGCCCAAACCTGGTTAATTTTATCCTTGGCTAGCTTTAGTGGCAAAGTCTACTGAGCAAACCTAGCTGGTTTGGTTCGTTTCTGATTCCATGTGGCGCAGAACATGGGTTAATCCTGTAGCCAGGGGAGAAGGTTGTGCAAGCAGAAGCTGCAAAAGGCCGGGTTGGGATGTTACCGTTGCATAATTTTTATTCTTGTGAGAACATCTCCGGCTTTCTGTGCAGAAACTGGAGAATAGAGGTTAGAGTGGGGATCCATTTCAATGATCTCATTCTCTTTCCTTTAACCCTATTATCTTCAGCCTGGCAGATCCCCAAAGATAATAATTTGAAAGGCCTGGCTAGTAGGTTTGTAGTCTAAAAGAGATACATCATGGAAGAAAAGGGCTATGGGGTAAGGGGAAAAGGACAAATTCAGCCTTCCTTCCTTCCTTCCTTCCTTCCTTCCTTCCTTCCTTCCTTCCTTCCTTCCTTCCTTCCTTCCTTCCTTCCCATTTCTCTGAACCATCCATCCTTCCTCCCTCCCTCCCTCCCCTTCCACTTGTCCCTTCTCTTTCTTCTTTGCCTTCCTCCTGTCTGCCTCTCTTCTTTCTTTGCCTCCCTTCCCTAAAGTTTACATTGTAGATGACCATTCCTTATCTGCCTTTTTGAAACCAAAAGACACATTTTCCCATCTCCATTAGATCCCACCCCCACCCCCGGTTTCTTCACGATCCGGGACTCTGTGTGAAGGTTGGCTTCATACGAACTCCAACTGAACCAGGGGCCGAGTGATTCCCTACATCAACCTGCTTCTGCTTCCAGGTTCACTGCAGAAATGGCTGGATGACTGCTTGCCCTGAATTCAATCAATTTTTTTTTAATCCCATTTATATCCCGCCCTTCTCCGAAGACTCAGGGCGGCTTACAATTTAAAGCACAAATCAATGTGCTTAGCAATAGCCTTCATTCTATGTATATGCTATGCCTGCTTATTAGGGCTTTCACACACACACACCCAAGCGGCATTATTACAAAGTCAGCTTATTGCCCCCAACAATCTGGGTCCTCATTTTACCTACCTCGGAAGGATGGAAGGCTGAGTCAACCTTGAGCCTGGTGGGACTCGAACCTGCACTAATTGCAGGCAGCTGGTGTCACTTAAGGAGGCATTAGCCCACTGCTCCACCAATTGCTCAATCAGTCAATCAAAATAGAGCTGGAAGGGACCTTGGAGGTCTTCTAGTCCAACCCCCTGCTCAAGCAGGAAACCCTAATCCATTTCAGACAAATGGTTGTCCAATCTCTTCTTGGAAACCGCCAGTGTTGGAGCACTCACCACTTGTGGAGGCAAGTTGTTCCACTGATTGATTGTTCTAACTGTCAGGAAATTTCTCTTTAGTTTCTAGGTTGCTTCTCTCCTTGATTAGTTTCCCTCCGTTGCTTCTTGTCCTGCGTCCTGGTGCTTTGGAAAGCAAGTTGAGCCTTGTCTTCTTTGTGGCAGCCCCTCAAACACTGGAATATTCCCAACCCCCCCTATAAAAACTAGGGGAGAAAAATGCCAAAAAAAAAGTAATTAGGGTTTCCCTTTGCTCCAAGGGGTGTGTGTGTGTGTGTGTGTGTGTGTGTGTGTGTGTGTGTGTGTAATACCCTCAGATTGTTCTTCCTGGCCTATTTTGTCATCTTCCCAAAGTGGTGGAACACCACCTTCTCCAGCAAACGCCAACTGTTCCACATTGCCAAAGTCTGACCTACCTTCTCAGATTTGAGGGAAGCCGGAGCTGGCCGGGAGCTGGTGAATGAATTATGGATGGTGCAATGTGGCCTTGACCCAAACATCTTCCCCCCCCCCCCTGCACTCATCCAGTGACGCCAGGACAGCAACCAAATTGTGCAGCGATTTCACATTGTGTCCTGGAGGGATTTCTGCTGAGGTAGCTGAGCAAAATATCTCTGGCTGCCAAGAAACTGCAGGCCTTTGGTTTTAAGCCAAATTCCAGCCTGTTCTGTACAGATGACGGTCCTCTTTCTCACACTCCGGAGTCTGAAAGGGATAGATCATTTGCTGACTCCCACAAATTCGCTCTGCTTGTCTCCTAATCAGAATACAGAGTAACAGAGTTGAAAGGGACCTTGGAGGTCTTCTAGCCCAACCCCCTGCTCAAGCAGGGGTCCTTATACCACACCGGAAGTTTTTTAAGAAGAGATTGGGCAACCATTTATCTGAAATGGTCTAAGGCAACGATGGCGAACCTTTTAAGAGACCGAGTGCCCAAACTGCAACCCAAAACCCACTTATGTATTGCCGGGTGCCGGGTGGGCGTGGCCCATTAGGTGGGCCTGGCTGCGGTGGTAACAACAGACTGGGTGGGACTAAAAAGTTCAATCAATCGATTCCAACTTTGCGAGATCTTTTTTTTTCCTGCGAGAAATTGAAATTGATTGACTGAACCTTTTATTTTTATTTTTTTGCACAGGGCAGCGGAGGCCTAAAGCGAAAAGGTTTTATAAAACTCAGCTGAAGGTCTAGGATTGGGGCGACGGTGCACCTGCCCACAGAGAGGGCTCTGCGTGCCACCCGTGGCACACGTGCCATAGGTTTGCCACCACGGGTATAGGGTTTCCTGCCTGAGCAGGAGGTTGGATTATTTATTTTTTATTTATTTATTTTTTATTACATTTATATCCCGCCCTTCTCCGAAGACTCAGGGCGGCTTACAAGCTTTTAGCAGTAGCCTTCATTCTATGTATATGCCTGCTTGTTAGGGCTTTCACACACCCCCAAGCGGCATTATTAAAAAGTCAGCTTATTGCCCCCAACAGTCTGGGTTTTCATTTTACCTACCTCGGAAGGATGGAAGGCTGAGTCAACCTTGAGCCTGGTGGGACTCGAACCTGCACTAATTGCAGGCAGCTGGTGTTACTTCAGGAGGCATTAGCCCACTGCTCCACCAAGGCCTCTTCCAAGTACTCTACTCTACTCTACTCTACTCTTTCCTATTCCTATTCCTATTCCTAATGGCTATCCAATCTCTTCTTACAAACCACCAGTGTTAGAGCACTCACAACTTCTTAACGCAAATCATTCCACTGATTTAATTGTTCTCACTATCAGGAAATTTCTCCTCAGTTCTAGGTTGCTTCTCTCCTTGATTCGTTTCCATCTGTGGCTTCTTGTCCTGCCCTCAGGTGCTTTGGAGAATAGGTTGACCCCCACCCGCTCTCTGTGACAATCCCTCAAATATTGAAAGACTGTTGTCATGTCCACCCCTAGTCCTTTTCTTTGATAGGCTAGAGACGTATCTTAATTCCTCCAGACCCTTTGACATCTTTGTCCTTAGTAGAGACAGTAGATTGACATGGTATTAACCAGTGGTGGGATTCACATATACGAACAAACCGGTTCTCTGTGTGGATGCCGCTTCCGGATGTCCGTTGTGGACCTGGGCAACAAAAAAGTTAGCTACCAGTTCTCCCAAACTGGTGCGACCTGGCTGAATCCCACCACTGGTATTAACTTACATCAGTGGTGGCAAGCCTATGGCATGCGTGCCAGAGGTGGCACTCAGAGCCCTCTCTGTGGGCACGCGCACCGTTGCCCCAGCAGTTTGCCAGAGTAGCGAATACATAGCGTTTGAAAGCGACAGGGCAGGAAGCGAGCGAGCAAGCGGCATTGCCCCCCCCCGGGGATGCCCCGGAGATGGCAAGGGACTGGTCCCAGCCACACTCACCAGTCTGCCGTGACCTCTGCAGCCATGCCCACCCAGTGCCCCCCCACTGAGAGCACCACAATGCTGATGGTGCCCTGGCACTTTAATAATAATAATAATAATAATATAAAGTTGGAAGGGACCTTGGAGGCCATCTAGTCCAACCCCCTGCTCAGGCAGGAAACCCTATAACTGGATTTTGGGTTGCAGTTTGGGCACTCGGTGTCTGAAAGGTTCACCATCGCTGACTTAACATTCTTACTGCAAATCGCTGTTGCTAGCGGTAAAAAAAGGTTATAAATAATTCCACAAGGCACAGGTTCTTCTTTCCTTCCTTGCATCATTCCTAAGTCAGGTTCCGTACTGGCAGCCTCCCATCCAAATCAGTTACAGGGCTGATCCAGCTTAGCTTCCAAGCCCCACCAAAAAACACTAAACCCTCCAAGCAAATTCTACGAGGGAAAGGATCAATTCAGCCGGGAAGGAGATCCAGAAAGCTGCAGCCTGCTGCCCACCTTTCCTTCCTGAGCTTCCTGTAAATTCAGTGCACTAAAGACTTGTGCCTTTTAAACATCAGGACAGATGTGCCGGAAGGGAACCTACAATCCTGCGAGCATTTTAAGAGGATTCAGCTTGCCTTGCAGGACGCCCTATTCAAGGTGACATTGTTGGTGCAGATGATTGACTGATTGATTTAGAAAAGCAAGAACTACGCAGAACCAACCTTGCCCCTTTCCCTTCCCCCCCCCTCCCAGTTTCAAGGAGTAGCCTTCAAGTAGCCAGGTTGGTAAGCCAGCCTATTCCCATCGCCCAGCTCTAATTCATAGGCGAATGAGGCTGAACTACAGTTCCCGTTGCCCTGGAAACCCCTTTCTGCGAAGGAAGCAGTGGTTACTACTTCAATACTAAGTATTTAGACATACGAAGGAAAGGCACGCGTACTTTGTAGTTGCGGTCGAGTGGTTAAGGCGACGGAGTAGAAATCCATCGGGGTCTCCCCGCGCAGGTTCGAATCCTGCCTACTACGAGAATGCGCGCAGGTGGAAGTGTGAGAATTTTGGCTTTTCTTTTTTGCCTTGGGTTAATTCAATTTTTAAATCTTGTTTGGGGAAAAAAACAACCAACCCCTCACGACTGAAATATCAGAAGGGATCACCCTCCTGCAGCTGTCCTCTTTCTTTTTTTTTTCTCGCCTAAACTGAACCCCAGATTAAATTGACCCCATGCAAAACGTATTTCACCTAAGGAACACCCAACCAAATCCTTGCGCAATTTGTCGTAGTCGGCAGGATTCGAACCTGCGCGGGGAGACCCCAATGGATTTCTAGTCCATCGCCTTAACCACTCGGCCACGACTACTACATGTTTACTCGTTGTTTAGTGTATGTAAATAAACAGTCTCAACATGTTTACTCGTTGTTTAGTGTATGTAAATAAACAGTCTCAACATGCTTACTCGTTGTTTAGTGTATGTAAATAAACAGTCTCAATTTATTCTACTGCCCGTTCCTCCCTCCAACTCCACCCAATTTTCTTCCTGCAAACTCAAGAACAACTGAAGTCACCATTTCTGTGCAGACTTAAAGTAAGGGGTCCTTGATGCTCTCTGCGCTTGCTGGTTTTCTTGCAGACGTTTCGTTACCCAAACTAGGTAACATCACCAGTGTTAGTAGACTTAAAGTAATAAAATAGCAAACTGATGTGGTGATAACCTAGACCAGGGGTAGGCAACCTTGGCTCTTTTATGACTCATGGACTTCAACTCCCAGAATTCCTGAGCCAGCTATGCTGGCTCAGGAATTCTGGGAGTTGAAGTCCATGAGTCATAAAAGAGCCGAGGTTGCCTACCCCTGACCTAGACCAGTGCTTCTCAAACGGGGCCACTTTTAAGATGTGTGGACTTCAACTCCCAGAATTCCTCAGCTGGTGCGCAGAAGAGGCTCCTCCTCCTCGCTCCTCCTCCTCCGACTACTGAACACTTTGGATGAGAAGCATCTTAGCAGAACATGCTAGAGGAAAATGGACCACCGGGTGATCCAGCAGGATGGATCCTACAGTCAAAAAACTTGATCTGACCTCCTAATAATTACTGCTATGACCCAGAACAATCAGCCTCAAAAATAGATGGGCACTGGAGTAATTAAAGAAGAAGAAGCAGGAGAAGGAGAAGCTTGCTTGTTTTCTTGCAGACGTTTCATTACCCTAACGAGGTAACATCATCAGTGACTTTCTGGTTTAACAACGAATAACCTAATTTTTGAAGTTCCCAAACTCTGCTGAACTGCAGGGGTGGAGACAAACACGCGTGTATTAAGAAGCACATGGAAATCGTCTACGGTCGCCACTTTCCAACCGTTTTTAAAATCTGGCCTGTGGTCCCAGCACATCCTGGTGGTGCCCCATCCAAGCATTAACCACGCTACTAGGCTTTCAAGATCAATCAGGCTCGAGTAAAGCGTGCTTTGTCTTTGCTTCCTCCCGCGATATTTTTTTTTTCAACTTTCCCAATCTAGCCTCCAGCCTTTGGATCACCCAGTGGTCTCCCATCCAGCTAAGTTTCCAAAGCTCAGCCAAGTCAGCACAGGCAGCACAACCAGGACTCCGCTAGCAGGGGCCAGAGAGACACATCGCCACAATGCAAAGCGATCCAAAGGACCAACTCGGATTCTTCTCGGGCTTTTGGGAAGTGGGGATGCCTAAAAGGAGGGCAGGGTTGCATTGATTGGAAGGCACACGGATCTCTCTTTCTCCCTCTTTTTTCTCCTCCCTCTCTCTTTCTCCCTCCCTCTTTCTCTCAAATTCTCAGGGATGACTCACACCCTGGATGGTATCTCTTTACTCTCCTACCATCAGGTAGGAGATATAGGAGTATAGCCAGCTGCACCAACAGGCTGAAAAACAGCTTTTATCCGTGGGCTGTTAGGCTTTTGAACGGGGAAATAATTTTTTATAAACTTTACGCAGAATTGACTTGCCAGGCCGGTGTGTGGTGCGATCAGTTCACATGGTGTAATAAGATGGAGGGTTTGTTGTCACTGTGAGTTTGGGGGGGGGGGGTGCGGAAGCACGAAGGGAGGCTCAGCTAATCTCAATGTATACCCGGTTGTACTTTGACAATAAAGGTTCATTCATTCATTCATTCATTCATCCATCCCTCTCCCTTTTTCCTTTCTCCCTCTCCCTTCCCCTTTTTTTCCTCCTTCTCCCTCTTTCTCTATTCTCCCTCCCTCTCTTTTTTCTTCTCCCTCTCCGTCTGTCTTTCTGTCTCTCTCTTTCTCTCTCTCTCTGTGTGTGTATGCGTGCATTTGCGTGCAAGCCAGGATTGCTTTCGCTCACTGCCTGTTTCTGCCCTTCCTTCCTTCCTCTCTTTCTTTCTTTCTTTCTTCCTTGTCTCTGATACTTCCTTCTCTTTGTCTTCCTTCCTTCCTTCCTTCCTTCCTTCCCTCCTTCCTTCCCTCCCTCCTTCCTTCCTTCCTTTCTCTCTTCCTTTCTCTTTCTTTTCTTTCTTTCTTTCTTTCTTTCTTTCTTTCTTTCTTCCTTCCTTTCCTTCTCTCTGATACTTCCTTCTCTTTGTCTTCCTTCCTTCCTTCCCTCCCTCCTTCCTTCCTTCCCTCCCTCCTTCCCTCCTTCCTTCCTTTCTCTCTTCCTCTTTCTCTCTTCCTCTTCCTTTCTTTCTTTCTTTCTCTCTCTCTTCCTCTTTCTTTCTTTCTTTCTCTCTTCCTCTTTCTTTCTTTTTCTTTCTTTCTTTCTCTCTCTCTTCCTCTTTCTTTCTTTCTCTCTTCCTCTTTCTTTCTCTTTCTTTCTTTCTTTCTTTCTTTCTTTCTTTCTTTCTTTCTTTCTTTCTTTCTTTCTTTCTTTCTTTCTTTCTTTCTTTCTTTCTTTCTTCCTTCTCTCTGATACTTCCTTCTCTTTGCCTTCCTTCCCTCCCTCCCTCCCTCCCTCCCTCCCTCCCTCCCTCCCTCCCTTCCTTCCTTCCTTCCTTCCTTCCTTCCTTCCTTCCTTCCTTCCTTCCTTCCTTCCTTCCTTCCTTCCTTCCTTCCTTCCTTCCTTCCTTCCTTCCTTCCTCTTTCCTCCCGCGATCGAAGTTTGCCTCGCGCGCCCGCCGGGCTGCTTTTCAAGGCTGGAAAGAAGGAAGCGCGGCAGCCAATAGGAGACGAGGGCGGGGCCCCTGGCCACCTCCCACACCCTCCTTTCGCCCCGCCCCTCCGCAGGGCAAGCTCCCCTCCCGCGCCAGGCAAAGGGCCGCCCGCGCCAGCCTCGCCAGTGCCCCGTGATCGCAGGGCGAGCGCTGCGGCGGAGATCCCGCGGGGACAGGAGAGCCAGCCGGCCGAGGCAAGGTAAGGCTGCACAAACCCGGGACTTGGGCTTTTCCCGACGACCCGCCTGCCCCTCGTTCGGATGGTAGAGGAAGTGGGGCTCTTTCCTGAAAGAAAGCCCGAGTCTGCTACGCGGATCCGGAGCTGGAGATCGCTTGGGATCCAGTATAAAGCCGGGCTGGGGTCGTGGGTTGTTTTTTTTTTTTTTGGTTTCTTTTTCCCCCCAGGGTGGGCAAACTTTCACTTGGTCGCTCCCCGGACGCGTGCATCCGTTGTAAACGTCCCCTCCCCCCTAGACGCGTGGGATTACAACGCCCATCATCCTGGGTCGGCTGAGGGTGAAGGGACTGTGGAGGGGGAGGGGTGGGTCCGGTCCCGCTGGGGAGCCGGGAGGAAACGGGCGGGACGTATTTTAGGTTATTTTTTTGAAAGGACTATCTCCAGAGATTGAATTGGGGCGAAAAGTTGTGCTGAAGTTGACTCAGCGTAAGGTTTCCATTTGATTTAGCTGATTTTGGGGGGGGGCCGTCCAGATTTTCTGCCTGGGGAGCCCTTAAATCGGTATTTTTTAAAAAAAAATTGTGAATTTTGACTCTCGGGGGTGTAAATTTGCAGCTTAGTAGCGTTTAATCTGTTTGAACCCCATTGTTTTATACCAGCGTTTCCCAACCTTAGGAACTTGAAGATGCGTGGACTTCAACTCCCAGAATTCCCCAGCCAGCTATGCTGGCTGGGGAATTCTGGGAGTTGAAGTCCACGCATCTTCAAGTTCCTAAGGTTGGAAAACGCTGTTTTATACATCAGAGAGCCGGTTTGGTGTAAGAAACTGGGCGAGAAACTGGGCGACTGTGAATTCTAGTCCTGCCTTGGGCCAGCAGGCTGAGCTTGGGCCAGTCACTTTCTCTCAGCCCTAGGAAGGAGGCGACGGCAAACCGCTTTTTGAAAAACCCTGCTAAGGAGAGGGTGGACCCTTGCCCCATGATACGCAGTTGCTGTCATTTTTGTGCAACTGGAGTTGCAAAGCAAGGAAGATTGCTCTGAAGCTTTGAGTGGCGCAAGAATTCTGAGCAATTCGGAGGGCGACGACCTCTTTGGCTTGTCGGTGGGTTATTTGCTCTGATGTCTCTTAGGACAAACCAGCAGCTCTCTGGAGTAGGACCTACGTCGGCTAGCACCGCGTTGGTGCAACAGTTGCCAGGTGAACCTAAGTGACCTCCGAATTAAAACGCAGTATTTGCTCCCTTATCACTACCGCCTACTGACCGCTAGGCCTAGCAGATTCTTCTGCTTTAAAAATTGCACGGTCAGGTAATTCTTGACTTACGACCTATAGTTGGGACCAGAACTTCCATTGCTGAGCAATGTAGTCGTGAAGCCAGCAGAGCCTAGTTTTACGACTATGGAGATTCTCAAGTCATCCAGGCCATAGTTATCCCAAAGGTTGCTTCAGGAGGCAACTGGGCTATCTTGTTTTTCTCCGAAGACGTTTCGCTTCTCATCCAAGAACCTTCTTCGGTTCTGACTGGATGGTGGGGAATGGAAAGATTTATATTCCTTGCAGACAGCTGGTCATTTGCATTCTTTTAGAGAGTTGTTGAGGACACCTGGAGATTTACCTGTGACCTCAGGGTTTCCTAAGTGGTGCAAATGTTGAGGCCTCCAAGTGGCCTCAATGAGTCTCTAAAACAATGCAAATGACCAGCAAGGAATATAAATCCTTCCCCACCATCCAGTCAGAGCTGAAGAAGCTTCTTGGATGAGAAGCGAAATGTCTTCAAAGAAAAACAAGAAAGTCCAGTTGCCTCCTGAAAAAATAAAGCACCTTTGGACTAGTTTTATGACCCCTTTGTGAAATTCGTTATGCGAATCGCACAGTTGTTAAGCGAATCTGGAATCCCCCATTGACTTTGCTTGTCAGAAGCCATGTGGGAAGGTGAATCATGTGACCCCCATGATGCTGCAACCGTGATGCAGATCACGGCCGCGACATCCTGGGAATGTCAATGGATGCCGATGGATGGCCAACTACCCAAATTTGTGGAGGGGATGTTGCGACAGTCATAAGTGGAAGAATTGATCCTGAGTCATTTTTTTCCGGTGCCACCATAGCTTCAGTAGATCTGCTCTTTATTAATTTACCCAGTCACGCTTTCAAGCCATCCAAGTCATTAGCTGATCTTCCGGTAGTGAATTTTTCCTAGTTAATTATGTTTGTTCTAATCTAAAGAGCCTTTCATTCACTTTCACTGGATAACCTCCGGTCTTCACGCTTTGAAAAACGGGGAAAAAATATGCTTCAATTTTCTAGCGCCGTGCCGGATTGCACAAGTAGTCCTTGACTTACAGAAGTTCGTTTAGTGACCATTCGAAATTACAGTGCCCTGAAAAAAAGGGATTTATAAAAGTTTTTCACACTTACAAATGTTGTAGTGTCCCATGATCCAAATTCGGACCCTTGGCAACTTTTGTATTTGTGATGGCTGCAGTGTTGTAAAATGGGGCAAAACTTAGCAACAGAAATTTTGGGCTAAATAAGTCACATACATCCTCATCATGTCTCCCTCGCTCATTGTCTTTTCTGAAAGCTGAAGAATCTCAAAATGTCTCCCCATGTCTCGTGTTTTTGACTTTCTTCATGAGATTGTCCTCTTTTCCAGTTCACATGTGAGCAGAGCTGTACACAGTTCATTTGGTCCTCACTTAATGACAGGTCACTTAGTGTCTGATTGAAGTTATTATGGACACTGCCAAAGATACTGAGAACACCATTTTGAAGTTTTGATGGCTGCAGCATGCACACACACACACACATGCAAGCACCTCGTAATCACAAAATTGCTTGACAACCCACTCACCCTTATGCCATTTGTAGTGTCTTGAAGTTACATGGCCAGGATTTTCAATTTTTTTGTGACTTTCTTGTGTTTACTTCTGGCTTCTGGGGGAAAAAAACCCTAACCCAGGCTTCTCAAACTTCTGGCCCACGGACCGGATGCGTCATGCCGAAACCGTGCCCACCCCATTGCCGGCAATGGGGGAAAAAGTTGCGGTGACGTTGCAAGTTTGACATGCCTGCCCATTAAAGTGGATTTGCTTAACATAATTCAATTATTCACATAATGTGCATTGTGGTCACTTAACAATTGCCATAAAAAAGGTCACAAAATTGTCAGGCAGTGACCCGCTTAATGATCCAACATCGTATGATTGTAATTCTGGCCTCAGTCGCAGTCATAATTTGAACATTACCTGTATTAAACTTCTGTTTTGTACATATACTGTTAAGTTTCCTCATTGCCGGTCTTATTCTATTCCCTTAGGACAGACATGGTGCTTCTACATTATTATCAAAGGCCCAGTGAGGCCGACAGTGCCTCAACAATCTTCTGCTCTCTGCCCAAACTATCTTAGGCAATGGCGTCCAAGCGGTCCAGAAGGAATTGTGCTTCAACGTTAACTGGACAGGTAGGAGAATTGAATCAACCTTGGTCTGCATCCGTGTTGCTCAACCTTGCCCGCTTGAAGAAGTATGGACGTCAACTCCCAGAATTCCCCAACCAGCATGGCTAGCTAGGGAATTCTGGGAGTTGAAGACCACACATCATCAACCTGCCAACACTGAGGAACGTGATGTAGATTCCGATGGAGGCTTTGGAATGAAGAACTGAGGGATGCACGCTCAGTATGGTGGTTTTAAGAGAGAATGGTGTGATTCAGAGCTTGCTGATCCCTTCTAGCCCTGTTGGATTATGGGAAAATTGACTACTTTTTTTCCCCGACCAGGAAAGGACTCTCCCGAGCCGCCGGAGATGGAGATGTTGGAGTGGGTTTTTTGGCTGTCCATTCGAAGAAGGCGATATTGCACCCAAATCTTTTCTCAGTCCACGCCCCTCTGATCTCCTGGTAGAGATTGGTCCAAGGTAAATCTCTTGGTGAAGACAAAGCTGCACTGTTTAAACAAACAAACATACAAACATACAAACAAGGAAGTGATTTCACTCATTACCAATGAAATAAACCCCGTTTTTATGAGTCCAGAGGCCTGCTTTTATTCAGTTCATAAAAGGTAAAGGTAAAGTTTCCCCGCACATGCGTGCTAGTCGTTTCCAACTCTAGGGGCTGGTGCTCATCTCCATTTCAAAGCCGAAGAGCCAGCGCTTGTCCGAGGACGTCTCCATGGTCATGTGGCCGGCATGACTAGACGCCAAAGGCGCACGGAACGCTGTTACCTTCCCACCTGTAGTGGTCCCTATTTTTCTACTTGCATTTTTACGTGCTTTCGAACTGCTAGGTTGGCAGAAGCTGGGACGAGTAACAGGCGCTCACTCTGTTACTCTGTCAACCTTTATTGTCTTTGGAGACAGAGTGGACTCCTTCCCAGCCGGTTCCAGCCTGGTTCCAAGGCTCTCATGCCCTTAGGGTGGCCTGTTATCAACCCAGCACCTCAGCGTTCTCAAACCAATCTTATGGCATCACATTGGCTGTTGGTGGATTGGTTGGTTGGGTGGGTGGAGGAGTTGGGGAAATGAAAGAATTGTTTTGTGCTTTGCATGGGACCTTCAGATTCCACCTGACTTTTCTGCATCCACTTTCTTTCAGTAAAAGTCCTTCTGATTCACTTCAGCGGTGTCAAGATTTTTTGCTTTCCGAAGGGGCCAGCTGGGGCAGGTCCTTACATGGGGTCTTCTCTCTTCTTATTAGGTAGCCAACATAGTTGAGCTAGGGACGTGGTGGCTCAGTGGGTTAGGACGCTGAGCTTGTCGATCAGATGGTCGGCAGTTTGGCGAGTCAAATCCCTAGTGCTGTGTAACAGAGTGAGCGCCTGTTACTCGTCCCAGCTTCGGCCAACCTGGCAGTCCAAAGACACGTAAAAATGCAAGTAGAAAAATAGGGATCACTACGGTGGGAAGGTAACAGCGGTCCATGCGCCTCTGGCATGTAGTCATGCCGGCCACATGACCACGGAGACGTCCTCGGACAAGCGCTGGCTCTTCGGCTTTGAAACGGAGATGAGTACCAGCCCCTAGAGTTTGAAACGACTAGCATGCATGTGCGGGGGAACCTTTACCTTTACCTTTATATTTGAGCTCCAAAGAACAGTAAGGGTTGATTTCCTTTAGGAATGACTGATTGGATCTCTTCCCATTAGGCATTATTAAAAAGACATATGGCGAGAATGCATCCAAGCTTCAAATCTATTTGGATTTAATTTCAAAACAACCTCTTCTTCCTCCTCCTCCATAGTAATAATAATAATGATGATGATGATGATGATGGTGGTGGTGGTGGAAGGGACCTTGGAGGTCATCTAGTCCAACCCCCTGCTCAGGCAGGAAACCCTTATCTTCGTTTTCTTCATGCTTGCAGGTTGAATTTTTCTACTGCATATTCCACCAATGCTGTCTCCGTATGCCTGGCGGCTGGGTTGGAAAATATTGACCGAGTTGAGTGTTCCCGACGCTACCTTTTCAAAGTATGTGTGTATTTTGCTATTTTCTTCTGTTTCCCCTCTGCTTCCCACATGCACGTCTAAGAATTATCTTAGACAGAGGGAGCTGTTCTGGTTGAAAATTCCTGTAGAATAGCTGAATAAAGCTTTAATACGATGCCGAATTACAGGTAGATTTGCAACCCCAGATGAGTCCAAAATTTCCCTTGCTAAGCAAGACAGTTGTTAAGTGAATTTCCCCCCATTTTACGACCTTTCTTGCGACATCTGTTAACTGAATCACTGCAGTTGTTAAGTTAGTGACACGGTTGTTCAATGAATCTGCCTTCCCCCATTTGACTTTGCTTGTCACAAGGTCGCAAAAGGGGATTACGTGACCTCGGGACACTGTCATAAATACATGCCAGTTGCCAAGCATCCGAATTTTGATCACATGACCACCGGGATGCTGCAGTGGCCGTAAGTGTGAAAAACGATTTTAACTCAATTTTTTTCTTAGTGCTGTTGTAACTTCAAAAGGTCACTAAATGAATGGTTGTAAATCAAGGATTACCTGTAGTTATTTTGTCAGTTGATTGTCTATGGAGATTCTCAGTCATCCAGGTCCTGGTTGTCCCAAAGGAGCTTTTTCAGGAGGCGACTGGACTTCCTTGATTTTCCTCTTTGAAGACATTTCGCTTCTCATCCAAGAAGCTTCTTCCCCACCATCCAGTCAGAGCGGAAGAAACTTCTTGGATGAGAAGAGAAATGTCTTCAAAGAGAAAAAAGAAATTCCAGTTGCTTCATGTAAAAGCACCCTTGGGTGCTCAGTTGATTATGGACCAACTTCCCTGACCCTCCCATTGGCAGGTGTTGGAAATACTACAATCCTTTGTTTCAGTCGGAGGTACAACCTACTACCGTATTTTCTGGCGTATAACATGACTTTTTAACCCATGAAAATCTTCTCAAAAGTCAGGGGTCGTCTTATACTCTGGGTGCTGAAACTTTAGGGACAGGGCTGGCTGGAAAACCTGGAGCGGATCTCCCATTTGGTCTGCGCAGGGAAAGCGGGACCAATTGGAGAAGAAGCTGCAGTCTGTGATTTTTTACAGGCTGGGGTCTGGGCGTCTTTCCTTCTAAAGTTGAAGAGCAGCTGCAGTCTATCCCAACTTGAAAGGCAGGTGGGGAATGCAGCAGCCAGAGCAGCTGCTTAGCTCTAAGGAAAAACATTTGACTCAGGAACTGGGCGGGCTGGCTGGAAAACCTGGAGCGGATCTCCCATTTGGTCTGCGCAGGGAAAGCTTTAGAGTGAATTAGGAAAAGTTTAATCCAGTTGCACTGTTTTATGTTTACATGTTTGATGACAAACAGCCTTATGTTTATAAGTGACAATTTTCCTACTAAGTACCTGCATGTCATAAGCATTTGAATTAAAATTACCATATTAAAATCAAATCTGATGTTTTTTAATTTTCATTTGGTGTGCATTGGAAGAGGGGTAGTCTTATATGGTGAGTATAGCCCAAACCCTATAATTTAACAGGAAATGTAGGGGGTCGTCTTATACGCCCAGTCGTCTTATACGCCGGAAAATACGGTAATCAGGACAAGACCTGAGAATTGTAGATTTGTAGCTTTAAGACTAGGTGGACATTTTCTGAAAACATCTGGAACACCCGATAGAATTCATAGCTGCAGATTTACTACACTGTTTTCTCTCGTCTGGCGATTTCAGAGGGCGGGTCTTGAATCTGCTCTTTGGATATCCAAAGTTTTCTTCCATCAGGTGCATAAAACCCCTCTTGAATTTAGAAGCCAAAGGTTGATTTTGTTTTTCAGTGTGACCAACTGCCCACATCATCCCAGGAGACCCAACTAGTAGCTTCACTCTATGATCGGATGACGGAGCAGACCTATCCCAAACCCATCAACAGTTTTGCTGTAGCAACCCGCCCCGAAGCGGTGTTCCACGTTGACATTCTTGGAGAAGGGAGAGCGGCTCTCGTCAAGGCCAACAACCAGCTTGGTATGAGCTAGGGAGGTTAAAGAGAATGGGGAAATATTGGGGAATTATTTAGCTAGGAGACAGCAGGGCTGAGTTTGTAGTCGCCTGTTGTCCAGTTTCGGTCACCGTGATACAAAAAAAGATGTTGAGACTCTAGAAAGAGTGCAGAGAAGAGCAGCCAAGATCATTAGGCTAAAACTTACAAAGAACGGCTGCTGGAATTGGCTATGTCTAATCTAATAAACGTGGGACGCGGTGGCTCAGTGGGTTAGGACACTGAGCTTGTCGATCAGAAGGACGGCAGTTTGGCGGGTCGAATCCCGAGTGCCGCGTAGTAGAGTGAGTGCCTGTTACTCATCCCACCTTCTGCCAACCTGGCAGTTCAAAAGCACGTAAAAATGCAAGTAGAAAAATAGGGACCACTACGGTGGGAAGGTAACAGTGTTCCGTGCGCCTTTGGCATCCAGTCATGCCAGCCACATGACCACAGAGACGTCCTTGGACAAGCACTGGCTCTTCGGCTTGAAACGGAGATGAGCACCGGCCCCTAGAGTTGGAAACGACTAGCACGCATGTGCGGGGGAACCTTTACCTTTACCTTTAATCTAATAAACAGAGAATGAGGTGGCTGGATGGAGTCACTGAGGCAGTAGGCGTGAGCCTAAATGGACTCCAGAAGATGGTAGATGACAGGAAGGCTTGGAGGAACGTTGTCCACGGGGTCGCGATGGGTCGGACACGTCTTCTCAGCTAACAACAACAATCTAATAAAGAGAAGGACTAGGGGTGACATGATAGCATGGTTCCAGTATTTGAGGGGCTGCCATGCAGAAGAAGGGGTTCAATCTATTCTCCAAAGATAGATGATATAGATATAGATATAAATAGAATATCTTTATTGTCATTGTGTAACTCGCAATGAAATTAAGTGCTGCCCACAGTGCACGTTATACACAAGTCAAAACCACTAATAAGAACATACATTATAGACACTCATCCTTCACTTTCTGGGTTCTTCTCACAGTCTTCTCTTCAGCTCTTAGACCGGAAACAATTTACTGTGGAAGGAAACATGAATTCCTAGAATAGCATAGAATAGAATAGAGAGAGATAGAAATAGATATAATAGGTAAAGGTTCCCCCGCACATGCATGCTAGTCATTTCCAACTCTAGGGGCCGGTGCTCATCTCCGTTTCAAAGCCGAAGAGCCAGCGCTTGTCCGAGGACGTCTCCGTGGTCACGTGGCCAGCATGACTAGACGCCAAAGGCGCACGGAACGCTGTTACCTTCCCACCGTAGTGGTCCCTATTTTTCTACTTGCATTTTTACGTGCTTTCGAACTGCTAGGTGGGCAGAAGCTGCGACGAGTAACAGGCGCTCACTCTGTTATGCGGCACTCAGGATTCGACCCGTCAAACTGCCGACCTTCTGATCGACAAGCTCAGCGTCCTAACCCACTGAGCCACTGCGTCCCTTATAATAGATAATAATAATATAAGATATATAAGATGTAATAGATAATAATAATAAATAATAAATAAGAAGAAGAAGAAGAAGTTGGAAGGGACCTTGGAGGTCATCTAGTGCAACCCCCTGCTCAGGCAGGAAACACTATACCATTTCAGGCAAATGGCTGTCCAGTCTCCTCTTAAAAACTTCCAGTCGTCTGGAGCCTTCACCGCATTCTCGAAGCCAGGTTCAGTCTCCTCAGACTTCTTCCGCTCTGAAGCAGGTTTCCCTGTTGTTCTCACTGTCAGGACGTTTCTCCTTAGTTCTAGGTTGCTTCTCTCCTTGACTAGTTTCCATCCGTTGCTTCTTGTCCTGCCTTCAGGTATAGGTATATGGATAGAGATAGAGATAGACAGATAAACAGACATAATGTCCGTCTTCCAATATTTGAGAGGCTGCCCCAACCAAAGAAAAGGGAGTCAAGCTATTCTCCAAAGCCCCCGAAGGCAGGACAAGAAGCAATGGATGGAAACTCATCAAGGAGAAAACCAATCTAGAACTAAGGAGAAATTTTTGGCTGGGGAATTTTGCGAGGTGAAATCCCCAAGTCTTAAAATTGCCAAGTTTGGAGACCCCTGCATAAGGACATCACCATCGCTTCCAATTGCAAAGGGATTCCTTCTCATATCCTTTTACATTTGTTCATTCGTTTCTTTTCATGCAGGAAGGGCTAGTGACACCGGTAAGTCAACCTCTTGTGTTTCTCTGCTTCCTTAGGTCTGGCTTTTGATTCCTGGGACCTGGATTTTTACACCGCTCTCTTCCAAAAACTGGGCAGAAACCCCACCAGCGTAGAATGCTTTGACCTTGCTCAATCCAACAGGTATTGTTTCTGTAATGGGGTCCACACAAATTAAAAGATGCCCAGGTTGAAAAACTCTGCCTTAGAGTCTGCCCTGGTTGAAAACTTTGAACAGTTCAGACGGGAAAATGCAACAAGAATTGCATTTTTACATAGTCCTCGACTTACAACGATCTGTTTAGTGACCAAAGTCACAACCGTGCTGAAAAAAGGGACTTAGAGCCATTTTTCACACTTGTGAGTGCTACAGCATCCCTGGGTGTCACGTGATAAAAATTTGGATGCTTGGCCACTGGGGGGGGGGGAAGGAAAAAAAATATGCTTCAATTTTCTAGTGCCATGCCTGGTTGCACAGCTAGTCCTCGACTTACAGGTAGTCCTTATTTTTCGTGGCCATTCAAAGTTCACAACAGCACTGAAAAAGGGAATTATGACCAGTTTTCACACAGCCGTTGCAGCATCCCCATGTTATCAAAATTGGGACCCTTGGCAATCGATTCATATTTATGATGGTTGTAAAGGTAAAGGTTCCCCCGCACATGCGTGCTAGTCGTTTCCAACTCTAGGGGCCGGTGCTCATCTCCGTTTCAAAGCCGAAGAGCCAGCGCTTGTCCGAGGACGTCTCCGTGGTCATGTGGCCGGCATGACTATATGCCAAAGGCGCACGGAACGCTGTTACCTTCCCACCGTAGTGGTCCCTATTTTTCTACTTGCATTTTTACGTGCTTTCGAACTGCTAGGTTGGCAGAAGCTGGGACGAGTAACAGGCGCTCACTCTGCTACGCGGCACTCGGGATTCGACCCGCCAAACTGCCGACCTTCTGATTGACAAGCTCAGCGTCCTAACCCACTGAGCCACCGCGTCCCTTATGATGGTTGTACCGCCCCTTTATTTAAAATCATGTTCCCGGTTGTATCTGGCCCAAGGACCCGTAGAGCAGTGTTTCAGCCATTTAAAAATGTGTGGACTTTAGCCCCCAACCAGCTGGGGTTTGAAATCTACACGTCTTAAAATTGTCATGGCTGAGAAAAGCTCCTCTAGAGCAGAGATCACCAACCTTTCCCAGCTGGCAGACTGGAGGGAAACGGAAAGGGAAGCATTTTATACGCACGCATACATGTGTGGGCCCACGAGCATGTGCGCGACACAAATGGTGCGGTGCTAGTGTCCATGTGATACTCACTAGCCCTGCCCCGTTCTTGCATGGCGCAGCACCCTGTTTTCATGCCCCGAGGTACAGCGGCGTCCCATTTTTGTGCCCCAAGGCGCGGCGGTGTCCTGTTTTCACACCCCACGGCATGGCGCTAGCATGAATGGGGGGGTGTGTGCATGCACACATGCGCGCACTGGCCAGCCTGTCCCACGGCCCCGTGGCTAGCATGCCCTGGGCCACAGCCCACAGCTTGGGGACCCCGGCTCTAGAGAGAGAACAGGAAAGCAAGAGTTAACAAGCAGAGAGAGAAGACAATGTATTTCTGGAATTTTATATTCCCCCCAAAGAAGGAGATAAATGTTATGATGTGATCCAGAATAAAAGGTGAATGCCTCAATTTCTAGTGCTTCCCCCCCTTCTTAGGACCTAAATAAGTTTAATTGACCTAAGAAAAATGGAATCCCTTCTTACCGTTCAGTTCCTATGGATAAACGTATACGGGCAGCCCTCAACTTGCAACAGTTCGTTGAAACCTCCAAATGGCCTCAACGACTCGAAAAGAATGCAAATGACCAGCTGTCTGCAAGACAGAATCTAAATCCTTCCCATGCTCAGTATCCAGTCAGAGCTGAAGAAGCTTCTTGGATGAGAAGTGAAATGCCTTCAAAAGAAAAACAAGAAAGCCCAGTTGCCTCCTGAAAAGAAAAAGCAGCTTTGAAATCGCTTTCTTATTTTTTCTTTCCTTCTACCTGATGTTTCCCCCGCAGTGAACACAGCCGGCATTGGTTCTTCAAAGGGCGCCTCCTGGTGGACGGGAAGGAAATGAAGGAATCGCTCTTCGAGTCCATCATGAAAACTCAAGAACGGAGCAATCCCAACAACGTCATCAAATTTTGCGACAACAGCAGGTGGGTGTTTTCCCGTTTTCTCTCTCTCTCTGTCTCTCCCCCACCCGGCAACTGAAAATTGGAATTGCTAGATTGGCAAGACAGATAGTCCTCGATTTACAACCGCTCATTTAATGACCGTTCGAAGTTATTCAAAGGTACAGAAGAAAGTGACTTATGACCAGTGCTTGCCTTTATGACCATCGCAGCCTCGCTGTGGTCAGAATATAGGTGCTTGGCAACCGGTATGTATTTACGTTGGTTGCAGTGTCGTGTGAATGCCGTTAGTAATTTACTCGGGGGGGTTTCCAACAAGCAAAGTCAATGGGGAAAGCTTAATTAAGATTTGCTCAATAAGTAGCATGATTCACTTAATGACCATTGCAAATAAATGGTTGCAAAATCAGGTGCAATTCACTTAACAACGCCATTGCTTAGTGATGGAAGTTTCCGTCCCAATTGAGGTCATAAGTCAAGGACTACTTGGCGCAGCCATTGAGGAAGGGAAGTGGAACCCATTCGACTCAGTTGGATGTTTCTCAGATGCCTCGGGAGACTACAGATCCCAGGATTCCCAATCAGTACAGCTGAAGAGCAAGGAATTCTGGATGCTGTAGTCCCAATGCACCAGGGCGAAGAAGACTTTCATTTTTGATGCATTCCTGAAGCTTACGTTTTGTGTCTTCTCCTTCAAGTGCAATTCAAGGCAGGGAAGTCCTCTCCCTCTGGCCCAGTGACCCATCCAAGGCCAGCCCCTTTGAGAAGCGGACCTCCACCCGACATGTCATCTTCACAGCTGAAACCCACAACTTTCCCACGGGTGAGTTAGCCAAAAGCGTGACCCACAATCCAGGGCTGCAGGAGGAGGTACCCGCTTCCTGCGGTGGCCTCAGAAGACCCTGGAAAAGCAGTGCTACCAACCTTAGGGTTAGTGGTTTGGCAGTCCTTGGTTGTTTGGGGATGACAGTTTCCATCATCCGCAGCTTTCATCATCAAACACAGACAGTTTGACAGTGGGAGCTGAAATCGAAGTCTACGCAAGCATCAGTGTGCCTAGCAGGAAGGTCATTGTGCAAAGAGAAGGTGTTGAACCTAACAAATGATGGACTAGAAAAATTTTCTACTGATCATATGACAATTTTTCTAGTCCATCATTTGTTAGGTTCAACAACCACCTCTTTGCAGAGTGACCTTGCTGCTGGTATGGAGATCTGTCTGTCTGTCTGCCTGTCTCTGCCTGTCTCAAAGTGGAGGTTTCAGAGATTACATCCAGCCTCTGATACATGCAAAACATGTGCTTTGCCCCAGAATCAGATCTCACGCCTAGGACATATGAAGAACAGTTGCAGGAACTGGGTATGTCTAGTTTAATGAAAAGAAGGACTAGGGCACAGGTCTGCAACCCGCGGCTCCGGAGCCGCATGCGGCTCTTTCAGCCATCTCCTGCGGCTCCCAGTACTCTGCCATGTGCAGTCCAAAAAAAAAAAAAAAAAAAAAAGTGGGACTAAAAAAGTTCAACCAATCAATTCAAATATGCAGGGTAGGTGCATATCTTGCCTTGGCTCCACTCTTCAAACCCTGTTCTGCGCATGCGCACATGTACGCGCATGTGCACACATTTTTTGTGGCTCCCAGTTTTTCCTTTTATGAGGGAACCGGTTCCGAGTGGCTCTTTCACTATTTCAGGTTGCTGACCCCTTGACTAGGGTGACACGATAGCAGTTTCCCAAAATCTAAAGGGCTGCCACAAAGAAGAGGGAGCCAACCTATTCTCCAAAGCATGTAAAGGCAGGACAAGAAGCAACGGATGGAAACTAATCAAGGAGAAAAGCAACTTAGAACTAAGGAGAAATTTCCTGATGGTGAGAATAATAAGCCAGAGGAATGGCTTACCTCCAGAAGTTGTGGGTGCTCCAACACTGGAGGTTTTTAAGAAGAGATTGGACAACCATTTGTCTGAATTGCTATAGGGTTTCCTGCTTGAGCAGAGGGTTGGACTAGAGGACCTCCAAGGTCCCTTTCAACTCTGTTGTGCTGTTATTCACATTGCTACCGAAATGACACAGCTTAGCAGGGACCTGATAAACATGGTTGGTTGAGCAGAGAAACCAAGGGTGACCAGGAGGCAGAAAAATTTGAAGCGTGTTTTAAAAGTTGCATTCTTTGCTTTTGTCCTACTGGGTCTTGTAAATCATTTTCAGCTTCAAATCAAGCCACAGATACATGCATAGGGGAAAAAAAAGAACTGTAAGCTCTGGAGTCTTACCCCTAAAATACTATTATCTTAGGCAAGCAAGAGTTTTTAAAATTTATTTATTAACTAAATTGATCAGCCACCTATCTCGCCTAGAGTTCAGCTGCGTTTGCAGATTGTGTTATCCCAGAAGATAACTTGGTTTAGGCCAGGGGTAGGCAACCTCGCCTCTTTTATGACTCATGGACTTCAATTCCCAGAATTCCTGAGTCACCTGACTCAGGAATTCTGGGAGTTGAAGTCCATGGGTCATAAAAGAGGCGAGGTTGCCTTCTTCTGGTTTAGCCTTTCATTCTTTCTGCCCTTGGCTGTACGGGTTGTCTTCAACTTACGAGTGGTCACTTAAGTGGCCGTTTAAAGTTACAACCTACTTGGAAAAAGGGGACTTGTGACCCGGATCCAATGGTTGTCTCATACACCTACAGTCATGTGACCACAGTTTGGGTGCTTGACAACACAATCGCATTTAGGGCTGTTTGCTGTGTCACATGTCACATGACCATGTTTTTAATGACTGTTTTGCCCAAACACAGCAGTTACTTCTGGATTTCGGCAAAACTGAGCCCATAGTGAACAATGAATTTGCACTTGTGTGTCAGGAGTGAAAATTTGGCAGCTGCCTGCCTCTTTGTTTTCACCTTGGGCTGCGGGGGGGGGGGAGGTGATGCTTTCGACTGCGCTAGTTAGAGAAAGGAAACCTCTGCAGTTTTATGGAAGTTTGCTGAGAGTCGGCAGTCTGGAAACCTTTCAAGGACATTCTATCTAGCAAGTATGAAGAAGGTAGCAGATGGTTCCCATAACGAAGAGAACTTGTTTACATGAGCTACGTGGACATACTTGAACTGGAGGTTGACATTGTGCCTGCAAAATTCATTCCACAAAAACATTGTAAAAATCCAACCTGTTTTACAACCATCATGATATTCAACTGTTGTCAACATCCAGCGCGAGAATCAAAAATAAAACTCCAGGTTCATTCCGTTTCCGAAAATCTTACTGTTTATTGAATACACGGCATGGTGATGTTGAAGCAAAACTAACTCTGACGTTCCCAGACACCAGTTAATAGAATTAAACAATAATTTCTTCGGCCAAACCCCCACCCTCTCACGTAGTTCATATAAACAATTTCACTTTGTTATGGGAACCGTCTGCTTCTTCTCCACACCTGCTGCAGTGTCCTTGGAAAGGTTTCAGGCTCTGTCTTCAGTGGAATTGTAGAGGTTTCATTTCTCCATCACTTCTAAAGCAGCACCTCTCCCTCCCGCCACCTTACTCTAATGGCTAGTTGAAATGTAGAGGCACGTAGCTGCCGAAGCTTCCTTCTTGACAACTGTAGTGGGTAGACACTATTACGGTCATGTCTTGAGGATTACCTGTATTTCTTTGGATACCATAGTTTCATATCATAGCTTAGCTACTCAACAGTTCCTTCAAGTAAAGTACAGTTAAGCAGTTGCCTAATCTACTCCTCGACTTACAACCATTCCTTTAGTTATCATGCAAAGTTACAATGTCAAAGAAAATAGTGACTTGTGACCATGTTTCACCCTTACGACTACTGCAGAATTGCCATGGTCGCACGATCAAAATACAACTGTTGCAGATCCCCATTTTCACATGATCCAAATTCAGATGCTTTGCAACCGGTTCACATTTATGATGGTTGCAGTGTTGGCATGTAATTGCCCTTTTGTGACCTTTCAGACAAGCAAGGTCAGTGGGGAAGCCAGATTCACTTAACAGCCCTGTTGCTAATTTAACGACTGCAGTGATTGGTTTTAACAACTGTCGTAAAATGGGGTAAAAAAAATCACTTAATGACTCTCCCGCTTGGCAATAGAAATTTTGAGAGCTCAATTGTGGTTGGAGGAGGAGACTGTGGGGTTCCTGGTGCTCTTTCAGCTTGGTTGTTTTCTTGCAGACGTTTCATTACCGAAACTAGGTAACATCATCAGTACGAGAAGGGAGTGGAGTTTATGGAAAGGAGGTCCCTGGTGCTCTCTGGGCTTGGTTGTTTTTTTGCCCAAACTAGGTAACATCATGAGTTTCATTACTCAAAGTAGATAACGTCACAAGTGCTAATGCAGTGCTGTGTCAGTGACTAGCACTGATGAGGTTATCTAGTTTGACTAATGAAACGTCTGCAAGAAAACAACCAAGCTCAAGAACACCAAGGACCCCCTCATTTCCAATCTGAGCTACAAATATTCTCCTTTATTGTTTGCAAGTCTCTGTTGTGATTCAGTGTCAGCCTGTGCTCCCAGCAGCTGAGTCCGATGAATCTGAGGAGGAGGAGGAGGAGGAGGGTTTTGGAGAGCCTTTCGTGTCAGAGGGAGGCTCTGATGCACTGCAGGACTCTCAGCCTGGCCCCTCCGGTCATGTTCCTCATGAGGCTCAGCTGTCTGAGTACGAGGTGTCGGACTCAGAGGAGTCACAGCTGAATTTGTTCAGAGACGCTAGAAGCAGAAGGCAATCCAGCAGAGCAGAGCAGAGAAAATCAATGAGGCAACTCAGTGAGAGGAGGAGAAGGCAGTGAGAAGCCACGCCTTGGGACTGATAATAAAAGGGGAAGGTGTGAGTGGGGCTGGTTGCTGAAGGCAACCGTTTGGAGACATTCAAAGAGAATCCTGGTCTGTTCTTGCTAATCTGTTTGACTCTTGTTTTTTTAACTCTTGTTTCATATTTTGAATCATTTATTGAAGGAAATATTCTGTTGCCTTTTTGTTTGAACTGTAAATAAATTTGGGTTGGTTTTTTCCAGCCTGTTGATTGTTTAAAGGAAGAAGGGGTTGTCCCTGACACACAAACAGGGCCGGTGTAGGCTGGAACAAAACAGTCTCATTGTTTGCAACTTCTCTTTCTCTTCTAGGAGTTGCTCCATTCAGTGGTGCCACCACTGGGACAGGAGGGAGAATCCGGGATGTTCAATGCACAGGTCGTGGGGCTCATGTGATTGCTGGAACTGCCGGCTACAGCTTTGGCAATTTACATATTCCAGGTGAGTGTCCCAAAGGTGCTTTTTCAAAAGGCAACTGAAATTTCTTTGTTTTTCCTTGAAGACGTTTCTCTTCTCATCCAAGAAGCTTCTTCAGTTCTGACTGAATGGTGGGGAATGAAAGAATTCATATTCCTTGCAGTCATCTGGTCATTAGTACTCTCTCTGAGAGTCATTGACGCCACTTGGAGGCCACTCAACTACTCTCAGAAAGAGTACTAACGACCAGATGACTGCAAGGAATATGAAAAATAAATGTAAAAAAGGTGACCTGAATGTTACTTAGCTCTGGAAAAGAAATAATTCTGTTTTACATCTGCCTTTTAGGATATCCCTTGCCTTGGGAAGATGTATCTTTTGTGTACCCTGATAATTTTGCACGGCCTGTGGAAGTAGCCATTGGTGCCAGTGATGGAGCTTCGGACTACGGCAACAAATTTGGGGAACCTGTGCTGGCAGGTGAGCTTGATGGTGGCTTGCTCCTGAAATCCAAACGGAAGTGTGTTTGAAGTTGTGATTTGTTTAGTGAAAAAATGTTGGCTGCTGAACATGGGAAGGGGCAGAAGAACTAGAATAGTATTTGTCAACTTCGATGGCTTGAAGATGCATGGACTTCAACTCCCAGAATTCATTTGAAGTCCACACATCTTCAAGCCACCAAGGTTGGGCTGGCTGGGGAACTCTGGGAGTCGAAGTCCACACATATTCAAGCCACCAAAGTTGATCTGGCTAGGGAATTGAAGTCCACACATATTCAAGCCACCAAAGTTGGGTTGGCTGGGGAATTCTGGGAGTTGAAGTCCACGCACCTTCAAGCCACCATGGTTGGAGATGAACACTGAACTAGAGGGACGTGCAAGATTGCGTGGGAAAGGGCAATTGTTTAAATTCAACCGTCTTCCTTGGGCTAGGGTTCGCACGCTCTTTCGGGATGCGCCTGGGGGACGGTGAGCGCCACGAATGGATCAAGCCCATCATGTTCAGCGGAGGCATTGGAGCAATCGAAGACATACATGTGCGCAAGGAAACGCCCCAGCCCGGTAAGGATTTGTCAGGATTGTAGCATATTGTATCCCAAATCTACAGTAGTCCTCAACTTACTGCAGTTTGTTTAGTGACCGTTCAAAGTTACAGCGGCGCTGAAAGAAGTGACTTAACGATCATTTTTCACACTTATGACCATTGCAGCATCCCCATCCCCAATGAAGGCCGCAGAGTCCTGGGGTCACGTGATCTTCTTTTGCAACCTCCTGACAAGCAAAGTCAATGGGGAAGCCAGATGCAATTAACCACCGCGTTGCTAACTTAATAACCGCAGCGATTCATTTAACAACTCTGGCAAGAAAAGGGAGACAGTGGGGCAAAACTCACTTAACAAACGTTTTTCCTTAGTAACCGAAATTTGGGGCTCAATTGTGGTCGTAAGTCAAGGACTACCTCTATTCCAGCCAGTGGTTACCCCAAGCTGAATTTAATCTCCATGTCAGAAATTCACTCTATGTCTATGGAGATTCTTAGCCATCCCAGGTCATGGTTGTCCCAAAGATGCCTTTTCAGGAGGTAACTGGACTTTCTTGTTTATCCTCTGAAGACGTTTCGCTTCTCATCCAGGAAGCTTCTTCAGCTCTGGCTGGGTGGTGAGGAATGGAAGGATTTATACTCCTTGCAGAGAGCTGGTCATTTGCCTTCTTTTAGAGAGTCGTTGAGGCCACTTGGAGGTTTACCTGTGTCCTCAGGATCACCTGAGTAGTGCAAATGGTTGCAGGAGGCTTTTGCCCTGGGTGCCTTCGCTGTTGAAGACAGGCTGTTGGGGATGAGTCCGTGTTGTCTGCCTCTCAGACTGAAGCGCAAACGGTTCCTATAGTCTGCAGTGTTTTCTGGAAATCCGTTCGTCCTCCCGCACCATTCGAAGGGCGTTCATCCCAAAGTGCATCTCTAAATGCCGATGGTGATTCTCAGCCATCCAGCTGGTGGTTGTCCAAAAAGGGGCTTTTTTTCAAGAGGCAACTGGATCTTCTCGTTTATTCCTCTGAAGACGTTTCGCTTCTCATCCAAGAAGCTTCTTCGGCTCTGAGTTCATTCTGTGGTTTAACCGCTGCGTTTCCTCTTCTTTTACAGGGATGGATGTGGTGAAGGTCGGAGGCCCCGTCTACCGAATTGGTGTGGGAGGAGGAGCTGCGTCATCCATCCAGGTAACACGAGAAGAGAGCTTTTCTCCTTTGCTCTAGAGCAGGGCTTTTCAACCAGTGATACAGGTACCACTTGTGGTACATTGGCACCTGGCAGGTGGTACGCGATCATCCTAGAAAAGTGGTAGTAGAGGAGGGGAATTATTTTATTTTATTTATTTTTATTACATTTATATCCCGCCCTTCTCCGAAGACTCAGGGCGGCTTACAAGCTTAGCAGTAGCCTTCATTCTATGTATATGCCTGCTTGTTAGGGCTTTCACACACACCCCAAGCGGCATTATTACAAAGTCAGCTTAATTGCCCCCAACAATCTGGTGGCAGCACTGCACAAGCCAGAGCGAGAGACGGCTGGAGCTGCAGGGCTTTCAGGGCTCAGCGGAAGCGCCAGGATCAGCACTTCTTCTGGGCTATCAGGGCTCAGTGGAAGTGCCAGGATCAGTGCCAGGCTCCAGCTGGAGCTCGGTGCTGATCCTGGCGCTTCTGAGCCCAGAAGAAGCGCCGATCAGCTGGAATGTTGCAGCATCTCCAGGGCTTTGTGATTTACATTCAGATGCTTGGCAACTGATTCCTATTTATGACGGTCACAGTGTCCCAGGGTCATGTGAAGTGACCAAAACCTTCTGCAACCACCCAACAGAAGGGGGGGGGAAATAAAAAAAAAACCCACCCCACCCCCGCTGCCAATCCTCAACAGAAATGCTCACAACAATGAAAACCTCGGACAGGAGGAAGACTGCTGCCGGGCGGGTAGGCAGGTGTCTTGCTCAGCTGTGGCTTGGGGGGCACTTTTTTCAGTGCCATTGTAACTTCGAACAGTCACTAAGCAAACTGTTGTAAGTCGAGGACTACCTGTACTTCATCACTTTTTTCCTTTTTTTTTTGGTCATCAAGTTTTTGACACCTTGTTAGGCAATTGGTGGTACTCGGATGTGGCCATATCCTATAAGTGGTACAGTGGGTGAAAAAGTTGAAAAGTCCTGTTCTAGATCTCTTTCAGCAACTTCGGTTCAAGAAAGCAGGGATAGGAAGAAGAGGCTAACCACCCTTCTTGTACTTCTGGATTGGTGGTGGCAAAGCTACAGGTAGCCCTCCCTCACAGCCTGACCCATTTAACGACCATTCGGAGTTATGACCTGTTTAAAAAAAACTGCAATCCCCCACAATCCTCCGGGCATTTGTAGACTTCACAACTGGTTTCTGGCAAGCAGAGGCAGTGGTGAAGCCGGCAGTAAAACTGCAAATTGCTGTGGTATGACATCTCATTTAATGACCATGGCGATTCACTTAATGACCTAAGGGGGAATGATACCATAAGCCTGCTCTGGTCATGTCATGACTCGCTCAATGACTGCAGTGATTCCTCACTGAAGGGGGAGTGACTATATAAGCCTGTTGAGCTAATGTGAGGTCTCACTTAGTGACAGTAGTGATTCACTTAATGACCTAAGGTGAAGTGATACCATAAGCCTGCTGTGGTCACATCATGACTCACTCAACGACTGCAGTGATTCCCCACTGAAGGGGAAGTGACTTTATAAGCCTGTTGAGATCATGTGAGGTCTCACTTAGTGACCATGGTGATTTGCTTAATGACCTAAGGGGAAGTGATTTCATAAACCCATCATGGTCAGGTGAGGTCTGACTTAACAACTGCAGTGATTAGCTTAAGCTCTGAAGGGGAAGTGATGTCATAAGCCTATTGAGATGATATGCTGCCTCATTTAATAACCACAGTGATTTACTTAATGACCGAAGGGAAAATGAATATCCTAAGCCCATCATAGTTGCATATCTTGCTTATTGACTGCAGTGATTCGCTTAATGTCTGAAGGGGAAGTGACATCATAAGCCTGTTGTGGTCATGTGATGTCTTACCTAGTGACCTCGGTAATTCATTTAACAACCGGAGGGGAAGTGCTATCATAAGCCTATTGCAGTTACAGGATTTTCTGCTTAGTGACTGCAGCCCTTAGCAAGAGAGTTGCTAGACTGGATTGTGGTTGCTTCGTGATTGCGGTTGCTAAGCACTCTTCCCATTGTAGCCCTGCCACAATCTCTCCCGTGCGCATTTAGGTGCAAGGCGACAATGCCAGTGAGCTGGATTTTGGGGCCGTGCAGCGCGGTGATGCCGAGATGGAGCAGAAGATGAACCGGGTCCTTCGGGGCTGCGTGGAGAGTGGAGACAACAATCCCATCTGCAGTTTGCACGACCAGGGAGCCGGTGGCAACGGTGAGGGCTGGAGGAGGGAGGGCCCTGGGGGAGGGGCGCCAGCTCTCGCGAACCATGGGTTCACTTAACGACGGCAGCATTTGCTTTACAACCGCCGCAAAAAAAGGTTGTAAAATCAGGTCCAGTCACATGGTGATCTGCTTTACAACCATCATGTCTTAGGGCTCAGTTATGGTCATAACTCAAGGACTACCTGTAAGGACAAACCGAAGAATATTTTATTTTATTTATTTTATTATTTTATTTTATTTTACTTTATTATATTTTACTGTATTATTTTATTTTATTTTATATTTTATATTTTATTTTATATTTTATATTTATTTTATATTTTATTTTATATTTTATATTTTATATTTTATTTTATATTTTAGTTCATTATTTCATTTCATTTCATTATTTTTTTTACTTTATATTTTATTTTATTTTATATTTTATATTTTATTTTACTGTATTTTATTTTATATTTTATTTTACTTCATTATTTTATTTCATTTTATTATTTTATTTTATTTTGCTTTGCTTTATTTTATTTTATTTTTTATTTTATTTTATGTTATTTTTTTATTTTATTTTATTGAATTTTTTTGCTGCCCATCTCATGTCCAATGATTCTGGGTGGCTTGCAACATAAAAGCATTAAAATCATCAGTTATAAAAGTTATTAAACTAAGCAGGAGTGTCAATGCAAACAGTAATGGCTTGGTTACCTGGAAGTGATTGTAGCTCGTTTGGAGAGACAGAATTGGTACTGGACTACATGTCCCACCATCCATTGCCAGCGCCCCAGCCACTGGAGCTGATGGGAGATGAAATATAAGACGATATGGAGACCGCCAGCTTAAGTTTCCTACCCTCCCTTGGGTGATTAAAATAAAAATGTCACGCTCTCAGTGTCAAGCTAGGCCGATGTTCTTAGGGCCTAACGTGAGGGGGAGGTGTGTGGCCCTCAGACATTGTATTTAATACGGGATAAGTGCAGTCCAAAGAAATACATTTACATCTGAGTGAATGAAAAGTTATTGACAAGATATGCAAAATCTATTCTTCTGAGAAGCACTGAATTGGCTGTTTTGGGGGGTAATCTGATAGTTCCTCCTCTCTGAAGATTCACCTCTGTAAAACCTCTGGATCCATGATCCGTGTGATCTAGAACATTTCAGTTTTATAGGGAGTTTTACATTCCTGGAACCCTAAATTTTGCGCATCCCTCCTTGTGAATTCCTGCTCTCTACAAGACGCGGTGGCTCAGTGGGTTAGGACGCTGAGCTTGTCGATCAGAAGGTCGGCAGTTTGGCGGGTCGAATCCCGAGTGCCGCGTAGCAGAGTGAGCGCCTGTTACTCGTCCCAGCTTCTGCCAACCTAGCAGTTCGAAAGCACGTAAAAATGCAAGTAGAAACATAGGGACCACTACGGTGGGAAGGTAACAGCGTTCCATGCGCCTTTGGCGTCTAGTCATGCCGGCCACGTGACCACGGAGACGTCCTCGGACAAGCGCCGGCTCTTCGGCTTTGAAACGGAGATGAGCACCGGCCCCTAGAGTCGGAAACGACTAGCATACATGTGCGGGGGAACCTTTACCTTTACAAGAGATGTCTGGGAGAAATTGCAACAGCTGATCCCTCCAAGAATTTTGACATGTTTCCGGAGTGTTCTAAATAACTTTCTCTTTTCATTTAGGGAATGTCTTGAAGGAGCTGAGCGAGCCAGCCGGAGCTACAATCTATGCGAGCCGTTTCCAGGTGTGTCTTTGCTCAAGCCTTGCAGTGGTTGATCTACCCTGATCCTCAATATATATTATAAATATTTCCACTCCAACCCCAGCACCTCTCTCTCTCTCTCTCTCTCTCTCTCTCTCTCTCTCTCTCTCTCTCTCTCTCTCTCTCTCTATCTATCTCTATCTCTCTCTCTATCTCTATCTCTATCTCTTTCTTTTGTTTCCTAGCTGGGAGATCCCACTTTGAGTGTTCTGGAAATCTGGGGGGCCGAGTACCAAGAATCGAATGCTCTCCTGCTTCAACCCCGCCGAGCTGATTTTCTGCAACGCCTGGCTTCCCGCGAAAGATGTCCTGTTGACTTCGTTGGCAAAATTACAGGCAACGGGAAGGTAAGAGAGAAATCAGCCTTGACGGTGGAGGAACATTAATCTACAGGTAGTTCTTGACTTATGATCATAATTGAGCCCCAAAGCTGGGTGGCTAAGCGAGACTTTTGTCAAGTGACCTTTTGCCCCATTTAATGACCTTTCTTGCAACAGTCGTAAAGCCAATCCTTGCAGTTGTTAAGCTAGTAACACGGTTGCTAAGTGAATCTGGCTTTCCCATTGATTTTACTTGTCAGAAAGTCACCAAAGCTGATTACAATGGTGGCTGGGGAATTCTGGGCATTGAAGTCCACAAGACTTCAATAATCTTAAAAAGGTTAAAATCATGGCATCTAGAACAAACTTTGTTCCAGTTTCCATGATTTTAACGTTTTTTTGGGGGGTGCAAGCAGTCCTTGACTTACAATAGTTCATTTAGCGACTGTTCGAAATTACAAAGGCACTGAAAAAAAAGTGACTTCTGACTGTTTTTAACAATTAGGACCATTGCAGCATTCCCATGGTTACGTGATTTATATTTGGATGTTTGACAGCCGATTCACATTTATGACGGTTGCAGTGTCCCGGGGTCACGTAATCTCCTTTTGCGACCTTCTGACAAGCAAAGTGAATGGAAATCAGATTCCTTTAAACAACCGTGATTCTAATTGTAACAACTGCAGTGATTTAGTTAACAAATCGGGCAAGAGCAGTCGTAAAATCTGGTAAATGTCACACCTAACCTCTGTCTCGCTTAGCAACATAAATTTTGGGCTCAGTTTTGGTCTTAAGTTGAGGACTGCCTGTAGTTTTGGCTTGGATGATTGAGTTTTTCATTGATGCACAAGACTGAAAATTGTCTAGTTTGGAGACCCCGGCTTAGTTTATTGGGGAATCCCGTCTGTGGTGGCTTGTAAATCCTGCATTATATTTCAGGGTCCTAAGAGGATCGAATCATGGATGGATTGTTCAATAAATTCTACTTAAGCAACCAAAGTTTGGCCAATAGTGTGTGAATCTGTTTTGAAGTTGCCTCTTCTTCTTCTTGACAGATTGTGCTGGTGGATGACACAAAATCTCCGGCAAGTACGGCAGAGGTGGATAAAGGAGATTCAGGAGAAAGAGACACACCTGTGAATTTGAACCTGGAATGGGTCCTTGGGAAGATGCCACGCAAGGTATGGAAGGGCATGAATGAACAAATAAACAACCCAACTAACATTCACCAAGGATGCTGGTGAAGAGAGTTACAGAATCCTACTTGAGGGCAAATTGTGAGCAATTTCAGGAATTTCTTAAATTTGGAGGAGGATTCATAGCTATAGGTCGTCCTTGACTTAGGAACACAATTGAGCTCAGAATTTTTGTGGCTAAGCGAGACAGTTGTTAAGTGATTTTACGACCTTTCTTGCCACAACTGAATCACTACAGCTGTTAAGTTAGTAACATACATAACTTACAAGCATTCATTTAGCGACCGCTTGAAGTTGAAAAAAGGGATTTATGTCCAGTCTTTGAATTTAATGACCATTGCAGAAACCCCCCATGGTTTTCTGATTTTCCCCAGCCAGCTTCCAAGGAGTCAGTGGGGGGGGGGAGGAGAGGAGCTGGATTCATTTAATGACCACAAGATTCACTTAATAACTGCAGTGATTTGCTTAACAAACGTGGCAAAAATATTCTATAATTGGGCACAATTCACTTAGCTATCTTGCCTTACAACATAAATTCTGGTTGTGATTGTGGTCATAACTTGAGACTACCTGTATTTGCTGCTGCGTCCTTTAATTCAGGGAGACTGATCAGATTGTGGCTCTCCAAATGTTGCAGAACTTGTCTTCCCATGCTCCTTCACCATCAGCCCTGCCTGGATGGAACAGAGAGGGCTATCACTGATTGATTTTAGAAATGTTTTTAAAGAAAAATTTAATGTTTCAAAATGGATGTAAAAAAGTGGTTCTTTTCCCGTTTAAGGTTAAGGAATCTGAAAGAATATAGTGGATTTTGTTAATATAAACAAAGATAGTCTGTATAGATTGATAAGTGCAAACAGAAATATATATTATTTCCCACAGGAAGGGGCGGGTGGGGGGGGAAGCAGAGATGGTTAAATTGATTGCTTTATCCAAAGAAGATGTTGTTGTTGTTAGCTGTAAAGTCGTGTCCTACCCATCGTGACCCCATGGACAACGTTCCTCCAGGCCTTCCTGTCCTCTACCATCTTCTGGAGTCCCTTTAAGCTCACACCTACTTCTTCAGTGACTCCATCCAGCCACCTTGTTCTCTGTCGTCCCCTTCTTCTCTTGCCCTCAACCTTTCCCAGCATTAGGCTCTTCTCCAGTGAGTCCTCCCTTCTCATTAGGTGGCCAAAGTATTTGAGTTTCAGCTTCAGGATCTGGCCTTCTAAAGAGCAGTCAGGGTTGATCTCCTCTAGGACTGACCGGTTTGATCGCCTTGCAGTCCAAGGGACTCGCAGGAGTCTTCTCCAGCACCAGAGTTCAAAGGCCTCATTTCTTTGGCGCTCAGCTTTTCTTATGGTCCAGCTTTCACTGCCATATATTGCAAAACTTGGGCTGAAGAAGATAATCTGCCTAGTTTTGTTTCTATTTGCAAATTTCTCCTGGATTTTGTGCTTGTGATGGGGGAAAAAAAAGGAACTTTGATTCTAGTTTTGCTGATTAGATAGGTTCCTTATTATAGAAATGCTGTGTAAAAGTAAAAAGTTGAGGCGGTAATCTTATCTTCTACTGTGCTAAAAAAAAGTTGGTTTTTTTTTCGTTCCCCCCTTTTACCTCACAAGTTTTCTTCTTCCCTTTTTCCTTCCCCTAATTTCCCATTATTGTTTTATTTCCCTTGGATATCCTGATAAACTAATAAAATTGGTAAACTTAAAAAAAAAAGAACAGAGCAGAATATTTCAACAATCTTAATAATATTATGTTTTTTATTCCCCCACCACCCAGGAATTTGTTTTGAACCGCGTAAACCGAGCCCTTCGCCCTCTAGATCTTCCTAAGGTCCTGAATGTGCTGGACGCCCTTCAACTGGTTCTGAAGCTCCCGGCAGTGGCTAGTAAACGTTACCTAACAAATAAGGTAACTTTCTGGATCAGACTGGGCTTTCTTCGGTTGGGTTGCCTCTACAGACCCTGTTGTGATTCAGGGTCAGCCTGTGGGTTCGGCAGTTGGGTCGGACGATTCAGAAGAGGAGGAGGGGGGTGTTGGAGAGCCTGCAGAGGACAGCCCTGAGGCTTCACAGAGCCCTCAGCCAGGCCCCTCTCATCTGGTCACTACGCAGGCCCAGCTGTGTGAGCCTGACAGCGTGGATGAAGATGACCCACAGCTGGCCCTGTTCAAGGACGCCTGAAGCAGGAGGCAGTCAATCAGGAGTAAACAGAGGAAGGCAATGGGGCACCTCGGAAGAAGGCAGAGAGAAGCCACGCCTTGAACTGTTTAAAAGGGGAATGCGTGGGAGGGCTGGTTTGCTGAAGGCAACCGTTTGAATAGCTCCTGTTTCATGGTTCGTGTTTTGTTTTGCTCTGTTTGCTCTGTTTTGTGTCAATAAATTTGGCAGGCTTAGTTCCAGCCTCTTGCCTTTTTGTAAAGGGGTTGTCCCTGCCTTTTCTGCAGGACCGGTAGTAGGCTGGTACAGAACAGACCCTTTGTGTAGCTTTAAGAGCTCTGCCTTCTTTTGAGATACTTTTCCAACTTCCCAGGGTAGCCTATAGCCTTGGGATTTCCTTGTGGTCTCCAGTCCACAGACCACCAACTCTATATCTGCTTAGTTTTTTTTTAATCACCCAGGAACCTGCTATGACACCTAGATACAGAAAAGATTTAGATATTGATTTTTCCCCCCTGCTGATTTAATGCCATCTCTCCCTCTTTTTTTTCCTGTTTCCTGTTTCCCTGCCATAGGTTGATCGTTCAGTGACAGGGCTGGTGGCCCAGCAACAGTGCGTCGGTCCCCTCCACACACCCCTGGCGGATGTAGCCGTGGTGGCCCTTTCCCCCTTTGAAACGGTGGGAGGAGCCACTGCTCTTGGGGAGCAGCCAATCAAAGGGCTTATAAATCCTTCAGCTGGCGCCCGATTGGCTGTAGGAGAAGCCCTCACCAATCTGGTCTTTGCTCGTGTCACCGATCTGAAGGTAAGCCCCGCCTTCTTCAGTCTTTGCAAATGTGTGCCCATCCCCACCCCTGTTTGTGTTCCAGTTTGTCAGGGATTCAGGGAGGGGCCAAGGAAGGAAGTGACATCACATGCAGCATGACATCATCTTACGTGGCATCATGCAATGATGTCATTGTGACGTGTTCCAGATGTCTGTAGCTCCATTGATGTCAAGTTGCTTAAGATAACCATGCTAGCTGATTAAGGGAAAGAAAGAAAAAAAAATCCTTAAATTGAAAGAACTCAAAAATCCAGAACTGATCAATTTCTATATTTAGGATCCACCAAAATTTCATAGCGCAATGGGAAGGTTTTTCCGTTCTCCAGAAATCTTCCTTAGGAATAAAAAAAAAACCAGCTAAATACTTCAGCGCTGATATATGTATTGTGGTTTAAAAATGAAGACTGAAATAATTAGTTTATGCGGCGTGCTCCATTATGAGAAAAAAAAAGAGGTTTCTGGATCAAAAGAAAGGACTGAAGCTTTACTTCTGCAGTAATTATAATTTAATGATTTCTATAATTGCACAGCAATATCCAAGTTGGGAGGTGCTATCACCATACCATAATTTTTCATGGATGCTCAGTTATTAGCATTGGAAGTTTTTCCAGTTTGCAATAAGGAAGAGGACTCATAGGCAGACTCACTTACTATAGCACGGAGGAGTAAAACATATCATGTCTACAGCAGATAGATAATATTCAGAAGAGACTTATAATAATCGCTCTCAATAAAAGGAATTTTTTGCTTTCTGGTCTAATTTAGTGGAGCAGAGAATGCTCCAATTAAGGCATAAGAAATCATCTCCTTGCTGGTGAGTAAAATGTCACTTTCCCATGGGTGCAAATATATTTTCACTTGTTTAGTATTTTCTCTCCTCTTTTTTCTCAATGCCGTGTGCTTTCCGGCTGTTCTGGTTTGCAAATTCTCTTTTTCTTTGTGAGCCTTGGGTTAATCTCTGCACCGGAGTCACTAGTACAACTAAGCAATTTGTGTATCTCAGTGCAGATTGTGAAGTGCAAGTATATTTCCCCTTGTTCAGCGTTTTCTCTTCTCTTTTGTCTGAATGCCGTGTTCATCCTGGCTGTTCTCCTGGTTTACAAATTCTCCTTTCCTTCGTGAGCCTCGGGTTATTCTCTGCACCGTAGTCATCGGTGCAACCAAGCAATTTGCTTGTCTCCATGCAGGATGTGAAGTGCAGCGGCAACTGGATGTGGCCAGCCAAGCTCCCGGGCGAGGGGGCGGCCCTGGCCGAAGCCTGCAGCGCCATGTGCTCCGTCATGGGAGAGCTGGGTGTGGCGGTGGATGGCGGGAAGGATTCGCTCAGCATGGCAGCCCGGGTTGGCACAGAAACAGTCAAGGCACCTGGTGAGGCTTGGGGCATCGTGAGCTAAGGCTGGCCCCACAGCTCTCCATCTCTGGGTTTGTGGTTGTGAGGTTATTCAACTTCATGGGTGGGTTTTTCCTTCTCATTCTTTGTTTTCATGATTGCATTCTTTGTTGCGCCAGGAACCCTGGTCATCTCAGCTTATGCTGTCTGTCCTGATATCACAGCCACCGTCACCCCTGACCTCAAATGCCCTGATGGGAAAGGTAAAGTGAAGAATATTGAGAATGTCAAACATAGTTATTTGAAGGTAATCAATGTGATGAATTAAGAACTTTGATAGATATTTTGCTGTGATATTCTATCAGTTCTACCTTGAAGATTTCCTTCCCTTCCTCCTTCATTTCTTTCTTTCCTGATCCTTCCTTCCTTCCTTCCTCCCTCCTCTCTGATACTTACTTCCCTTTCTTTCTTTCTTTCTTTCTTTCTTTCTTTCTTTCTTTCTTTCTTTCTTTCTTTCTTTCTTCCTTCCTTCCTTCCTTCCTTCCTTCCTTCTCTCTGATACTTCCTTCCCTTTGTCTTTCTTTCTTTCTTTCTTTCTTTCTTTCTTTCTTTCTTTCTTTCTTTCTTTCTTTCTTTCTTTCTTTCTCTCTTTCTTTTTCTTTCTTTCTTTCTTTCTTTCTTTCTTTCCTCCCTCCCTCCCTCCTTCCTTCCTTCCTTCCTTCCTTCCTTCCTTCCTTCCTTCCTTCCTTCCTTCTCTCTGATACTTCCTTCCCTTTGTCTTTCTTTCTTTCTTTCTTTCTTTCTTTCTTTCTTTCTTTCCTCCCTCCCTCCCTCCTTCCTTCCTTCCTTCCTTCCTTCTCTCTGATACTTCCTTCCCTTTGTCTGTCTGTCTTTCTTTCTTTCTTTCTTTCTTTCTTTTTCTTTCTTTCTTTCTTTTTCTTTCTTTCCTCCCTCCCTCCCTCCCTCCCTCCCTCCTTCCTTCCTTCCTTCCTTCCTTCCTTCCTTCCTTCCTTCCTTCCTTCCGATACTTCCTTCCCTTTGTCTTTCTTTCTTTCTTTCTTTCTTTCTTTCTTTCTTTCTTTCTTTCTTTCTTTCTTTCCTCCCTCCCTCCCTCCCTCCCTCCTTCCTTCCTTCCTTCCTTCCTTCCTTCTTTCCTTCCTTCCTCATATAAATAAAAAAAAATATATGAATGATAATAGATGGGCTAAAATTTTTCAGACCTGTGATTTTAGGGGCTTTGGGGAATAAAAGGCTCCTTAAGATCTACCAAAAACTAGGGGAAATTACAGAATTTTTTTAAAAAACAGAGTTTTTCTTCCTTAAATCCTCCCACATCCTCTTCCATAAACATATGTGTGAGAATTTCCACTCTGTTCCTCCTAGCGAGCTCTGGGGGATAGAACTAGAGTAGCTTGCAGGCTGTTCACTCGTGTTGTTCACTCCTATCCAAGGATTCGTGATGAGAACCTGCAGAGCTAATTAAGAAAAAAAAATATTTCACAGCTGGGGCGTTGACGTGGATCCCTGGCGCATAAATGTACAGAGAGCATTCTTTTTTCAACCTCTGCAACTTTTAAGGCGTATGGACTTCAACTCCCAGAATTCTTCAGCTAACCTGCTGGCTGGGGAATTCTGGGAGTTGAAGTCCACGTGTCGTGAAATTACGGAGGTTGAGAAACACTGGTGCAGAGAAAAGATAAAACAGAGATGTTTTGTTTTTATTTGCTTCTGTGTTGATTAGACTTGAATGCCGTCCACCTTGCCTAGTTGGTGACCCTGGGCCACGTCGCGAATGTTGCTGTTTCACAAATTTCTTCCTCTCACCTTGGTGTTTTGTAGGGGCCTTGCTTCATGTGGCTGTGAGTCCTGACAAGCATCGTCTCGGGGGTAGCGCACTGGCCCAGTGCTTTTCCCAACTGGGAGATGTTTCCCCAGACCTGGATGACCCTGCCACCCTTGTTTCCTGTTTCCAAGTTACTCAGCATCTGTTACGAGGTCAGCATCTTTCTCTTCTCTTTCTTAACCTTCTCTTTTTGTAACATCCTGCTGGACAAAAGAGGTCTCTGCCTTTGGGGGCGTATGAGGTTGGTCTTCATGAAGACCTTTCCTTGAGTCTTCCGCATTCCGTGCAAGAGAAAAGTTAGCCTATTATAAGCTGGGTAAATGGGATAAATTTACATATATCTGCATGTTTTGGATGCTTGATTTTGTCTTGGTTAGGGGCAAAGAGTAAGAAGATGTGAAGGGCATTGCATTCGTTTTTTCAGTTCTTCCACTGGCTTTGCTCACGCAGATTCATATGGTCTAGAACAGGGGTAGGCAACCTCGGCTCTTTTATGACTCGTGGACTTCAACTCCCAGAATTCCTGAGCCAGCATGGAAACCTCTCCATTTCTCCTCAGCATAGCTGACTCAGGAATTCTGGGAGTTGAAGTCCATGAGTCATAAAAGAGCCGAGGTTGCCTACCCCTGGTCTAGAACAGCAGTCCCCAACCTTTCGGGCATCAGGGATTGGTTTTGTGGAGAGAGTTTTTGCCATGGACTGGAGGGGTGTGTGGTTTCATGTGTTGCCTGCATCCCGCGGATGGAGCTTCGCTTGTTTACATGGCCCAGTTTCTGGCCTGTCATGGACCGGTGCCGGTCCATGGACCAGAGGTTGAGGAACCCCTGGTCAAGAAACATCATTCTTAAAAATGAAAAAACTTGCAACTCCAAGAATGGTGGATAAGGCTGCCCCAGTAATGAAACTATGGGATAACCACATGCAGGACAATGTTTTTGCCCCACAAAAGAATAACAGATCTAGAAGGGACCTTGGAGGTCATCTAGTCCAGCCCCCTGCTCAAGCAGGAATCTCTATACCATTTCAGAAAAACAGCCGTCCAATCTTTTCTTAAAAACCTACAGTGTTGGAGCACCCACAACTTCTGGCGGCAAGTCGTTCTGCTGATGAATTGTTCTAAGCGTCAGGAAGTTTCTTCTCAGTTCTAGGTTGCTTCTCTCCTTGATTAATTTCCATCCGTTGCTTCTTGTCCTGCCATCAGGTGCTTTGGAGAATAGCTTGACCCCCTCTTCTTTGTGGCAGCCCCAGAGATATTGGAACACTGCTATCATGTCAAACCTAATCTTGCCTCCCTTTGATTCCCTTCTTTAAGTGAGTTGTATTCCAATGTAAGCAAAAAAAAATGTCCCATCAAGACTTTGGATGTTCTTTCCTCCCACAGATTCTCTTCTTTCCTCTGGGCATGATGTCAGCGATGGGGGTCTCCTGACTTGTTTGTTGGAGATGGCCATTGCTGGGAATTGTGGTGCCCACATCGAACTTGGGGCACCAGGGGTCCAGGGTGAGTAAACTGAGACGACAGTGGGCATACATGGACCAAGAGGTTTGTGGAAAGGACAAATAGGGTCAGAACTATTGAATGCATGGTGTTAGAGAACAGCAGTCAGGATAAATAAAGGTAGTTCTCGACTTACGACGAATGGAAAAAACGGTTGTTAAGCAGTGTGGTCATTAAGTGAGGCATCATGTGACTGCACTTGATTTTATAATAATAGCTATAGCAGTAGCAGTTAGACTTATATATCACTTCATAACCTTTTATTAAAAGGTAAAGGTAAAGGTTCCCCCGCACATGCATGCTAGTCGTTGCCGACTCTAGGGGCCGGTGCTCATCTCCGTTTCAAAGCCGAAGAGCCAACGCTTGTCCGAGGACATCTCTGTGGTCATGTGGCTGGCATGACTAGACGCCAAAGGCGCACGGAACGCTGTTACCTTCCCACCGTAGTGGTCCCTATTTTTCTACTTGCATTTTTACGTGCTTTTGAACTGCTAGGTTGGCAGAAGCTGGGACGAGTAACAGGCGCTCAGTCTGTTACGCGGCCCTCGGGATTCGACCCGCCAAACTGCCAACCATCTGATCGACAAGCTCAGCGTCCTAACCCACTGAGCCACCGCGTCCCTAATCTTTTATAGCACTCTCTAACTCAGTGTCAGCATGTTGTCCCCAACAATCTGGGCTCTCGTTTTGCCGACCTTAGAAGGCTGAGTCAACTTTGATCCGGTTAGGATCAAACTCCAGGCTGTGGACAGAGTTAGCCTGCAATGCTGCATTCTAACCATTGTGCCGTTTTATGACCTCTTTTGCCACAGTCATTAAGCAAATCCCCCCGGTTGTTAAGTGAGACGTCACATAATCATGATTTGCGACCTTCCCTGTTTGCTTCCCCATTGACTTTGTTTGTTGGAAACCACCTGGGCAGGTCGCAAAAAGAGGACTCTTGGACACTCACTCAACCATTGTAAATACGACCTGATTGCCAAGCGCTTGGATCATGATCACATGAACACGGGGAGGCTATGATGGTCGTAAGTGGTTATAAGTCACTTTTTTCAGCCCCTTCGTAAATTTGAATGGTTGCTGAACGAATTGTCATAAATCAAGGACCATCTCTATAAGGAAGCCCTGAGCATTGATCTACCTACTAGAAACTCTTGTAGATATTTTGAAGGGCTGATCAGAACAAGGAAAATTGATAGATAACCTTTAGATAGATAGATGATAGATAGAAAGATAAGTAAGATAGATTAGATAAGATATGATGATACGATAAGATAGAGATAGATAGATAACCTTTATTGTCATTTTTTTTACTGTGAGCACATTGGCACACATTAAAAATGAAATGTAGTTGCTTGCTCTCAAAATATACATAAACACATTTAAACATGCTATGTACAACATAAGTATAGACCTACACCCTTAGCGATAAGTAACACATATATATTAATCACTAATTAATTACTAACTAATAATTAATTAATGTTGAGCCCAAGATTTATGTCGCTAAGTGAGACATTGGTTACGTGAGTTTTGTCCCGTCTTACGACCTTTCTTGCTACGGTTGTTAAGAGAATCATCTGAAGTGTTAAGTTAGTAACACGGTTGTTAAGTGAATCTGGCTTCCCCATTGACTTTGCTTGTGAGAAGTTTGCAAAAGGGGGTCACATGATCCCGGGGCATTGCGCCGTCACAAATATCAATCGCTTGCCAAATGTTTGAATTTTGATCACATGGCCATGGAGATACTGCCACGATCATGTGAAAAATGGGTCGCAAGTCCCTTTTTTCAGCGCTGTTGTAACTTTGAACGGTCACTAAAAGGGGAGGAAATGTTTCCCATTATATTTTTGTTTTTCTTCTTTATCTTAGCTTTGGATGTGCTTTTCGCGGAAGAACTCGGATTGGTGTTGGAAGTGCCCCGGGCTGCGGCAGCTGACGTCTGTGGCCGGTACAGGGAAGCGGGCGTGCGTTGTGTGCCTGTTGGCTACTCGGGTCCTCGTGGTCCAAATGCCATGGTAAATGCAGAGATTATTACGTGGAAAAAAGAACTGGGAGTTATGGTATTAAAGTAGTGAAGATAGCCAGCAGAGATGGAATAGACCAGAAGAGCATGCTGGCTAGTCTCCAAGAAGTTCCAGATCCCCAAATCCCAAATTGGGTACAAGATCAATTTTACCTTCTTTTATGAGTCCTCTTTGCCTGTTTTGGGCATTTTTGGTCATTGGTTGACCTGTTCAATTTTTTTGTCTCTCAGATTGGTTGGGGTTTTTTTTGCAGACGTTTCCTTACCAAAGTAGGTAACACCATCAGGGCTGGTAGGGAGTGGGGTTTCCTCTCACTCCGCTCATATTTACTGTTAACTTGTTTGGCATTTCCTGGATTGGAGTAGATACTCAGCTGCAGTTCCAATCAAGGAGTCGACAATATCCCGATGGAGGAACCGTGGGGGTTGGACTAGAAGACCTCCAAGGTCCCTTCCAACTCTCTTATTCTGTTATTCCAAACCCTTGAACTATATGTTAAATGATTTCTCCCTTTTCTAAGGATCTTCTCGCCTTGGGGAGATCTACTTAGTTAGTTATGCAGAAATAAACAGATCTACCATTTTAGGGGACTGGATTAGGGGACCGGAGGCTAAACCATATGAAGAACGGTTGCAGGAACTGGGCATGGCTAGTCTAGTGAAGAGAAAGACCAGGGGTGACATGATAGCAGTGTTCCAATATTTGAGGGGCTGTCAAAGAGAGGAGGGGGGTGGGGTCAACCTATTTTCCAAAGCACCTGAAGGCCAGACAAGGAAAAACGGATGGAAACTAATGAAGGAGAGATTCAACCTAGAAATAAGGAGAAATTCCTATTCATATTCTATTCCATTTTGTTCTGTTCTATTCCATTCCATTCTATTCTATTCGTATTTTACTCTAAATTCTATTCTATTCTATTCTATTCTATTCTATTCTATTCTATTCTATTCTATTCTATTCTATTCTATTCTATTCTATTCTAATACCATTCCATTCTATTCTATTCTATTCTATTCTATTCTATTCTATTCTATTCTATTCTGCTCTGCTCTGCTCTGCTCTGCTCTGCTCTGCTCTGCTCTGCTCTGCTCTGCTCTGCTCTACTCTACTCTACTCTAAATTCTATTCCATTCCATTCCATTCCATTCCATTCCATTCCATTCCATTCCATTCCATTCCATTCTATTCTATTCTATTCTATTCTATTCTATTCTATTCTATTCTATTCTATTCTATTCTATTCTATTCTATTATTCTATTCTATTCCACTCCACTCCACTCCACTCCACTCCAATCCATTCCATTCCATTCCATTCCACTCTAAATTCTATTCTGTTCTGTTCTGTTCTACTCTACTCTACTCTACTCTACTCCACTCCACTCCACTCCACTCCACTCCACTCCACTCCACTCCACTCTAAATTCTCTTCTCTTCTCTTCTCTTCTCTTCTCTTCTCTTCTCTTCTCTTCTCTTCTATTATTCTATTCTATTCTATTCTATTCTATTCTATTCTATTCTATTCTATTCTATTCTATTCTATTCTATTCTATTCTATTCTTCTATTCTATTCTATTCTATTCTATTCTATTCTATTCTTCTATTCTATTCTATTCTATTCTATTCTATTCTATTCTATTCTATTCTATTCTATTCTATTCTATTCTATTCTATTCTATTCTATTCTATTCTATTCCCTTTCCAGCTTGGATCCTATTTTAGCAGAGGCACGTTGGGCTAAGAACCTTGCTGTGATTTATAGCCAACCTTATACCCCAACTGGGCCTTCAGCTGCTCTGCTGCCATGATCGGTGTTTCTCATGCGTGTCTATTTTCAGGTCCAGGTCACTGTGAATGGACAGCAAGTGCTGGCGGAGAAAGTCTCAACCTTGAGGAGCTGGTGGGAGGCCACAAGCTTCCAGCTGGAAAGGCTGCAGGCCAATCCAGACTGTGTGGCTCAAGAAGAGACGGGCTTGGCCAAGCGGACAGAACCCAACTTCACCCTGACCTTTAACCCTCAGGAAGAACTTCCTCTTCTTCAGGAAATGGGTATGAAATGGACCGGTCTCAAGAGGCGAGCCGGGAAGAGGGACTACTGTAACTTAACTCCCCAAGATCTTGGTTTCCTACCAAGAAACAGAAAAAATGGATATAGATATAGTCCTCGGCTTACGCCCACAATTGAGCGCGACATTTCTGTTGCTAAACAAGACAAGCGGACTTTGCCTCAGTTTACGATATATATTTTTTTGGCCACAGTTGTTAAGTGACTCATTTGGTCAACCAGCGAATCTGGTTCCCCACCACTGACTTGGCTTGACCACGAAAGTCAGTCAGATGGTGATCACGTGGCCCTGGGACAGTGTCTAATTTATACATATCTCTCATAAATAGATATCAAAAATATCTGTCATAAATAGGTCAATATCGATCATAAATAAATCACTATCATAAATACAGGCCAGTTGCCAAGTGCCCAAATTTTGGCCACATGACCATGAGAATGTGCAACGGTCATAAGGATGAAAACCAGTCGCCGGACATTGTTTCGGCGCCGTTGTAACTTGGAATGGTCACTAAACGAACATTTGAAAGTCAAGCTAAGCAAGACGATTGCCAAGTGATTTTTGTCCCTTTCTTGCCACAGTTGTTAAATGAGTCACTGCAGTTGTCAAGTTAGCAAAACGGCTGTTAAGTGAATCCGGCTTCCCCATTGACTTCGCTTGTCAGAAGGTCGCAAAGCGGGATCCCCCATGATCCCAGGACACTGTAACCGTCATAAATACGAGAGTCTGAACTTTGATCACATGACCGTGGGGATGTTGCAACGGTCGTAAGTGGGGGGAAACGGTCATCGGTCGTTTTTTTTTCCACTGCCGTTGTAACTCAGAACGGTCACAATGAATGGTTATAATTCGAGGACTACCTATAATCTTGCCAAGGGAAAAAAAAGACGAACTTGCATGGTTGATGCAGTGCAGAACCGGCCTTTTGTTTTTTTCCTCCCCTCTCCCCCCCCACCAGCCTTGCCTGCTCCCCGTGTGGCGGTCCTTCGCGAAGAAGGGAGCAATGGAGACCGTGAAATGGTGGCCGCGTTTCTTATGGCTGGATTCCAGGTCAGTTTGTCCAAACGGAAGTTGCAGAAATCCGGGGGGTGGGTGGTGGGTGGGTGGGATTGAGAGATAATGAGGGGGAAATCTTTGTTCTTTGAAGCTTCCGCCGAGTTGACATCTGGGCTGCTTTTCCTCCTCCAGAAATGTCACTCAATAGGATCTGTGAGGACTTGTTAGTCTCTGAGCTTCAGGAAAGGAGAGGTTTAAAATCAGAGAGCACCAAGGAACGCCACAGTTCAAGCCTGAGCTACAGATAATTCTCTCCTATCAGTATCAGTTGGATTGAAATGATCTAGCTGTCCTAGAAGGACCTCAAGAGCTGTCGATTGGCACCTCCGTGTCTGTGGAGATTCTCAGTCATCCAGGCCATGGTTGTCCCAAAGGTGCTTTTTTTTGAAAAAGGCAACTGGACTTTGTTTCTTTAGAATAGAATGGAATGGAATGAACAGGGATTAGAGTAGAATAGAATGGAATAGAATAGAATAGAATAGAATAGAATAGAATAGAATAGAATAGAATAGAATAGAATAGAATAGAATAGGGAATTTAGGATAGGACAGGATAGGATAGGATAGGATCTTAATTGAAATAAGAATAGAGTAGACTAGACTAGACTAGAGTAGACTAGAATAGAATAGAATAGAATAGAATAGAATAGAATAGAATAGAATAGAATAGAATAGAATAGAATAGAATAGAATAGAATGGAATGGAATGGAATAGAATCTTAATTGAAATAAGAATAGAGTAGAATAGAATAGAGTAGAATAGAATAGAATAGAATAGAATAGAATAGAATAGAATAGGGAATTTAGGATAGGATAGGATAGGATAGAATAGAATAGAATCTTAATTGAAATAAGAATAGAGTAGAATAGAATAGTATAGGGAATTTAGGATAGAATAGAATAGAATAGAATAGGGAATTTAGGATAGGATAGAATAGAATAGAATAGAATAGAATAGAATAGAATAGAATAGAATAGAATAGAATAGAATAGAATAGAATAGAATAGGACCTTGGAGGTCTTCTAGTCCAACCGCCCTTATACCATTTGGCTGTCCAGTCTCTTCTTAAAAACCTCCAGCGCTGGAGCATTCACAACTTCTAGAGGCGGGTTGTTCCACTGGTTAATTGTTCTAACTGTCAAGAAATCTCTTTGTTCTAGGTTGCTTCTCTCCTTGGTTAGCTTCCATCCATTGCTTCTGGTCCTGCCCTCAGGACAAGAAGAGGTTTCGCTTCTCATCCAAGAAGCTTTTGAAGATCTGAAGAAGCTTCTTGGATGAGAAGCAAAAGGTCTTCAAGGAAAAAACAAAAAAAAAACCCCACACACCTCTGGGATTGGGCATCTCCAGTTGGCCAAGAGCTGCAGATTTCTGACGGCAAATTGTTATCTAAAATCCTTCTCACTGACTATCTGGGTCCTCCCTTAAGAGCCTTTGATGTATTCTATTCTCCATTTGGGGGATTGTCCCTACAGGTTTGGGACCTGACCATGCAAGATCTGTGCTCGGGCAAAATGACCTTAGATTCCTTCCGTGGCTTGGTGTTTGTTGGAGGCTTCAGTTATGCAGACGTTCTAGGCTCTGCCAAAGGTGGGTCCTTTTTCCCCTCTAGCAGGAATGGGAAATTATCAACTTGGTTGCACTGGGGTAGCGCTGTGATAAATATTGCAAATGAAAGTGTGCCCTGCTGGGTTTCTTCTCTGTCTATCTGTCCCATAGGACAGGGGTCCCCAACCTGTGGGCCATGGCTCACTACCGCTCCGTGGCCTATTCGCAACTGGTCACTTAAGTCAGGGCTTTTCAACCAGGGGTACGGGTACCACCTGTGGTATGTTGGCACCTGGCAGGTGGTACACGATCATTCTAGCAAAGTGGTAGCAGGGGAGGGGAATGAGCTGAACCGGTGGCAGCACCGCACAAGCCTGAGCGAGAGATGGCTGGAGCTGCAGGGCTGTCAGGGCTCAGCGGAAGTGCCAGGATCAGCGTCTCTTCAGGGCTGTCAAGGCTCAGTGGAAGCGCCAGCTAGAGCTCGGTGCTGATCCTGGCGCTTCTGAGCCCAGAAGAAGCGCCGATCAGCTGGAATGTTGCAGCATCTCCAGGGTCTTGTGATTTACATTCAGATGCTTGGCAACTGATTTATATTTATGATAATCACAGTGTCCCAGGGTCATGTGAAGCGACCAAAACGTGCTGCAACCACCCAGCAGAGGGGGGGGGGAGAATAAAAACCAAACACCCTCCACCCCACCCACGCTGCCAATCCTCAACAGAAATGCTCACAACTATGAAAGTGAAATTTTCTAAGTCGAGGACTACTTGTACTTCATCACTTTTTTCCTTTTTTGGGGTGGGGTCATCACGTTTTTGACACCTTGCTAGGCAACTGGTAGTACTCGGATGTTGCCATATCCTAAAAGTGGTACAATGGGTGAAAAGGTTGAAAAGCCCTGACTTAAGTCGCTGGCTAGTGCACACACATTTGTGGGTGCTCGCGGCCCCATTCGCGTGAGCGTCGCAGGCGGTTGTGGCCTCACACGAGCGTCATGGGTGCTCTTGGCCCCACCCGAGTGAGCAACTGGTGCTCGTATGTGCGCACATACCTGCCCCTCCCACACAACCATCCCCTCTTTCCTCCCGCCAATCCAAAAAGGTTGGAGAACTCTGCCGTAGGAGAACCATCTTCAGCTTGAAGAGGTGGACTTCAGCTCTCAGAATTCTGAGTAATCACCTTACGACCCACAATGGACCAGTAGGAATAACCTTGAGGAACCAGGGGAAGAGATGAGGCCTAGGAGAGAATCAGATAAGAGAGTCAGGAGCCTTCGGTGGCTTAAAGGCCAGAAGAAGCTGAGGAAGGACCCACCTTAATGGATCAATCTGTTAAAGTGGTGGTGGGAAGTTTCTCCTTTCAGACTTGCAACGTTCTGCCAATGCAGCCTTAACAATAAAGTAATAAACGTGATAAAATTATCAAAGATGGAGTATTCCAAGATGGAGAGGATAGCACGTGTCAGTACAGGAGGTGGGGGATGGGTTCTCCTGGAGCCAGCCAGCCCCATGCTTGTGTGGGGTGTCCCCTGCGCAAGGCTACACAGCCAAGTTTGGACCCCTTTGCGGAAGGGCAAGAGACTGGGGGCTTTCCTCACCTCTGCGGGGCAAGATGTTCCGCAGCGCAGGGGTGGTGGCAGAGGAGGACCTTTTCCTTGACCCCACCAGTTAAAATTCTTTTGATTGACAGGGTCCGTAAGCACGCCTTCCTTGCCTGAACAAGTGGGACGGGCTGATGTGATAGGGTGAAGTAGGTAATCTGGCCCTGAAGCGCACACATCTGGAGGACATCTGATGGAGGATGAGCTTGCAGGTGTTTGGGGCGACACCTCTTGGTGTTAGAGGCAAAGCCACTGTCTCTTAAGTTCTGACTTCACTGTCTCTGATTACAGGCTGGGCAGCTTCAGTGACCTTTAACCCCACAGCCCGGGCCCAGTTCCAAGCGTTCCACCAGCGTAAAGACACGTTCAGCTTGGGTGTCTGCAACGGCTGCCAGCTCATGGCGCTGCTGGGTTGGGTAGGAGCCGAGACCTCCGAAGCCAAAGACCTTGGTAAGCCAGCTCACCCTTCCCGACGTTCCCTTGCTACCAGCATCTCTACATCAGAGATACGTGAGAAAGGCTCCTTTCAATCTCTTTGACTTTGTCTTCCCTAGATGGGTCCATTCAACCTGGATTGCTGCTGAGTCCCAATAACTCTGGCCGGTTTGAGTCGCGTTTTGTGAATTTGGGGATTGAGGAAAGTCCAGCCCTGATGCTGCGAGGCATGGCAGGATGTACTCTGGGCATCTGGGTAGCCCACGGAGAAGGTAATTGAAATACAGAGTACAGGGAACATCCTCCCTTTTTTAATTTTTTCCCCAGGCCTGAATAGAATAGAATAGAATAGAATAGAATAGAATAGAATAGAATAGAATAGAATAGAATAGAATAGAATAGAATAGAATAGAATAGAATAGAATAGAATAGAATAGAATAGAATAGAATAGAATAGAATCTTAACTGAAATAAGAGTAGAATAGAATAGAATAGAATAGAATAGAATAGAATAGAATAGAATAGAATAGAATAGAATCTTAATTAAAATAAAAATAGAGAATAGAATAGAATAGAATCTTAATTGAAATAAGAGTAGAGTAGAGTAGAATAGAATAGAATAGAATCAACTGAAATAAGAATACAGTAGAGTAGAGTAGAATAGAATAGAATAGAATCTTAAAATAAGAATAGAGTAGAATAGAATAGAATCTTAATTGAAATAAGAATAGAATAGAGTAGAATAGAATAGAATAGAATCTTAATTGAATTAAGAGTAGAGTAGAATAGAATAGAATCTTAATTGAAATAAGAATAGAGTAGAATAGAATAGAATAGAATAGAATCTTAATTGAAATAAGAATAGAGTAGAGTAGAATAGAATCTTAACTGAAATAAAAATACAGTAGAGTAGAATAGAATAGAATAGAATCTTAACTGAAATTTATTTATTTATTTATTTATTTACATTTATATACCGCCCTTTCCCTGAGGACTCAGGGCGGTTTACAGGGAATTAAAAAATCCACCATACAAAAGTTAAAAACCAAATTAAAAAATATTAAATTGACCCTGTACACTTAAAACCCCAATTAAAAATTTCTCCTCATAAGAGTAGAATAGAATAGAATAGAATAGAATAGAATAGAATAGAATAGAATAGAATAGAATAGAATAGAATAGAATAGAATAGAATAGAATAGAATAATAAATTTTATTGTCACTTTAAATGTATGGCCTAAAAATTTGGAACAGAACAGAATAGATAGAATAGAACAAAATAGAACAATAACTTTATTGTCACTTTAAATGTACACTAATCAGCATACCTTAAAATGAGATTCCATTACATACAGCTCTTAAAGGGTAACCACTTCCAATATACACTGCATAAACATGACAAAAATACATAAATAAAATTAAATTATGCATATACCCACATATGTGGCCCAGAGAAACAACACAGTCTAGAGTTTGGATGTATACATGTATAGGGCGAGTAAAACAAATCTTGCGAATTTACCACACAAATGGCATAAGGAACAAAGCTATTACAGAATCTGGTAGTCCTGCTATAAATACTTCGAAACCTCCTCCCAGAGGGGAGCAACACAAACAGACCGTGAAGTAGGTGTGTGTGGGGTCTCTAACAATGCTTCGAGCTCTAAGCACATATAAGCGCTTATCAGCAGTGTCCTGAATAACTGGAAGTGATCTTCCTATAACTCTCTACATGGACCTTCTATCTGAGGCAGTTCAATAAACGATGTCTAATTTTACAACTTTTTCACCCTCGCCGTGCTGGTTAAGAAAATCACTGCAGCTATTAAGTGAACTAGGAAGTTGTTAAGTGAGTCACACAGTTGTTAAGCAAGTCTAGCTTCTCCTATTCATTTTGCTTGTCGGAAGGCGGCCAGGGAGGTGGCGAATGACTCCTGGGCAATGCAACTGTCTTAAATGTACCCCAGTTGCCAAATGCCCTGATTTTGATCACATGACAGTAGGGGGAATATTGCAACGGTCATAAGTGTGAGGAGTGGTCATAAGTCACTTTTTTCCAGTGGTGTTGTCATTTCAGATGGTCGCTAAAGCAGTGGTTGTAAGTCAAGGACTATCTGTATTGAGGGTTCGTTCCCCAAGCTTGTGGGTTGGTTTCCGAACATTTCGTTACCAGGCCGGGTAACATCTTCAGTGGAGTTTAAGGGATGTCAGTATCGGTTATTCTTCTGTTTATAAGGGCTTCAGGTGTGGGTGTGTCAAGGGAGGGTCTTGTGATGGGTCAGGTGAGAGAGAGTTTTGTGATGGGGAGTTTATATCAGGTCAGGACCTCCCCATCTGAAGACCCATCCCACTGATGACTCAGAACTGACCCCTCACAGACCCTCCCTTAACACACCCACCCCTGAAGCCCTTATAAACAAAAGAAGTTAGAATACAAGAGTTGGAAGGGACCTTGTAGGTCATCTAGTCCAACCCAAGAACACTGACATCCCCCTCAAACTCCGCTGAAGATGTTACCTAGCCTGGTAACAAGACGTTCGGAAACCAACCCACAAAAGCTCGGAGAACAAACCTTCACCCGCATCCTACACCCGAGCTACAGATAGTCCCCACGATCGCCACCTGCACAATTGGGCAACAGGGATCTGTTTTCACAACAAGCCCTTTTTTCTTCCTGATCCCAAATAGGTCGGATGCGGTTCAGCTCGTCTGAAGTCCTGGCTCGGATACGCTCCTCCCGGCTGGCCCCGCTCCGCTACGTGGACGACCAGGGGCTGCCCACGGAGGAGTACCCCCTCAACCCGAACGGGTCCCCCCTTGGCATTGCCGGTGTCTGCTCTCCTGACGGGCGTCACTTAGCCATGATGCCTCACCCGGAGCGATGTGTCCTACCCTGGCAGTGGCCTTGGATGCCGGCCTCCTGGCGCCAGTCTATGAAAGTCTCGCCCTGGCTGCGCATGTTCCAGAACGCCTGCGAGTGGTGCTTGCGTTATCCAGAGGGACAGCCTTGACCCTGGTTCATCCTGACGGTTTCTTCGCTTAAGTGCTTGCATTCCCAATACTGAGCCACCACTTGCAAGTCATCCGAGATGATCCCCAAAGATCTGACCAGAAAGCCTAAAACACTGTTCTGTCTTTTCTGCCTGGGCTCCTTTCCCAAGGTCACCCTAAACCCGGTTACTGAACTCACCAGCATCCAGAAATCATAGTTATGGACCGAACACAGATTAACCAGGTTGACATGGTGCAAAATGAAACTGCTACGTGCTCCTTTCCTAAGGTCACCTTAAACCCGGTTACTGAACTCGCCAGCATCCAGAAATCATAGTTATGGACCGAACACAGATTAACCAGGTTGACATGATGCAACATGAAATTGCTATGTGTTCCTTTCCCCAAGTCACGCTAAACCCGGTTGCTGAACTAACCAGCCTCCAGAAATCACAGTTACGGACCAAACACAGATTAACCAGGTTGACATGGTGCAAAATGAAACTGCTACGCGCTCCTTTCCTAAGGTCACCTTAAACCCGGTTACTGAACTCGCCAGCATCCAGAAATCATAGTTATGGACCGAACACAGATTAACCAGGTTGACATGATGCAACATGAAATTGCTATGTGTTCCTTTCCCCAAGTCACGCTAAACCCGGTTACTGAACTAACCAGCCTCCAGAAATCACAGTTACGGACCAAACCCAGATTAACCAGGTTGACATGGTGCAAAATGAAACTGCTACGTGCTCCTTTCCTAAGGTCACCTTAAACCCGGTTACTGAACTCGCCAGCATCCAGAAATCATAGTTATGGACCGAACACAGATTAACCAGGTTGACATGATGCAACATGAAATTGCTATGTGTTCCTTTCCCCAAGTCACGCTAAACCCGGTTGCTGAACTAACCAGCCTCCAGAAATCACAGTTACGGACCAAACACAGATTAACCAGGTTGACATGGTGCAAAATGAAATTGCTACGCGCTCCTTTCCTAAGGTCACCCTAAACCTGGTTACTGAACTCACCAGCATCCAGAAATCATAGTTATGGACCGAACAGAGATTAACCAGGTTGACATGATGCAACATGAAATTGCTCTGTGCTGCTCTGTGCTGCTCTCTGCGTGGGACCAGTGCGTTTTCCAAAGTGCCAATAAATAAATGCCAAATAATTCTTTAAAAGGTGTCTGTTCTGTGCGGCTTATGTTTGGAGTCAGCGATATAAATGTATTCAATACATTTTGGCTGGAACAAAAAGCAGGAATAACAACAACAAAAAAATCACACGATACAGGTAGTCCTTGACTTATGGCCACAATTGAGCCCATTGTTCCTGTTGCCGAGTGAGAGATTTGTTAAGTGAGTTTTGCCCCATTTTATGACCTTCAGTGCCATAGTTGTTAACTGAATCCCGGTAGTTGTTAAGTTAGTCACACGGTTGTTAAGTGAATCTGGCTCCCCCATTTGACTTTGCTTGTTGGAAGTTCACAAAAGGTGATCACGTGACCCCGGGACACAGCAACCGTCATGAATGCGAAACAGTTGCCAAGCATCTGAGATATGATCACATGACCATGGGGATGCTGCAAAGGTCATAAGTGAAAAATGGTCGTAAGTCCCGTTTTTTTTCAGGGAACGGTCGCTAAACGAACTATTGCAGCCTTTGGATCAGCCCAGCTGAGAACGATGTTAGGTGGGGTTCTAACTAAAAAAAAGAAAACATTTATTTATTAAATTTATTGTCCACCCATCTTACCGCAGGGTAATTTTGAGGGCCTTACCATATTTATTTATTTATTTATTTTATTTTATTACATTTATATACCACCCTTTCCCGGAGGACTCAGGGCGGTTTACAGGGTAATTAAAAACCAAAATACAAAAGTTAAAAAACCAAGTTTTAAAAAAAATTAAATTTATCCCTGTATAAGTAAAAAACCCCAGTTAAAATAAAATTAATCCTCAGCCTGGGCCAGAGAGCTCGAAGAGCCAGGTCTTCAGGCCCCGGCGGAATGAACGGAGGTCGGGGGCAGTCCTCAGCTCCACGGGCAGCTGGTTCCAAAAGGCAGGCGCCCCCACTGAGAAGGCCCTACCCCTGGGTGTCACCCGCCGGCAATCTCTTACCGGTGCACCCTGAGAAGACCCTCCCTGTGGGAGCGCACTGGACGAAGGGAGCTTGATGCCGGCAGCAGGTGTTCCCTCAGATATCCCGGACCCAAGCCATGTAGGGCTTTATAGGTCATCACCAGCACCTTGAATTTCACCCGGAGGGCAACCGGAAGCCAATGCAGCTCGTGGAGTAGAGGTGTTACATGGGAGTATCGGGAGACCCCCATCACAACTCTCGCGGCCGCATTCTGCACCAGTTGAAGCCTCCGAGTGGTCCTCAAGGGCAGCCCCATGTAGAGAGCGTTGCAGTAGTCCAAACGGGAGGTCACGAGCGCATGAGTGACTGTGCGTAGGGCATCTCGGTCCAGATAGGGTCGAAAGAGATAACGCTACAGAAATAAAATGCTACAAAATTGCAAAAATTATTAAACCAGATAGGATGGTTGGAGATAACAAAACCCTCAAAAAATCTCCTGTCCTTGCCAATGGAAGAAAACTTGAAATTATCTTATGCTTATCCTAGTTTGCTTGTAAAAATCACTTAGTAAATTGTGGTAATAATGGCCTCTTGTGTCAACCTCTAGACATCGTCCCCAAATGAAGCCATTAATGCAAGGGCCAATGGTCCAGTTGGCGGATCCAGAAAAAAGAAACCCCTGGGACATTAGTTTACCAAGAGCATGAAACTTTACTGAATAAACTATATTGGCACAGACAGAGCAAAACCAGCTCTGGGTTTCCCGCGCAAAAGCTAGCATAGTTAATTTCCCCCTGTGGGGAAATTACGTCCCATTACGTCCGCCAACCACTTCTGTTCGTTTTGTTATGAGAACCTGCTCGATGTGTTCCTTGGGTTGGGGGTCTCACGGGAACAGACGATGCTCAGATGCATTTGCCCCCACCCTTGCATTGCATCCCCCTCCTCCTTTTTCTTTGTCCCATTGCATCAGTCCTGAGAGCGAACCGATTCAACGGATGACATTTCGAGGGGAAACTCAAAATCATGTGCAATTTCATAAGTTTAGGATCTGGGATCCCCCAACGGCTTCCCCTTGTCAAAAATCTCATCATAGAAATTAAAGGCGGGTTCCGTTAGCATAATGGGAAATACAGAAGTAAAAGGCACGGTTCTAATTTCGTGCTTAATGCTCTTAATTTTCTAGCCAATCTGTAAAACAGGGACAAAGTGACTTCAAATTTGATAATTCACAGCTTTCCCTAGAAGACCATATAGTAGCTGTGACTAGGGGGGCCTTCGCCCAGGTCCGCCTGGTGCGCCAGTTGCGGCCCTATCTAGACCGGGATGCCTTACGTACGGTCACTCATGCGCTCGTGACCTCTCGTCTTGACTACTGCAACGCTCTCTACATGGGGCTACCCTTGAAGACCACTCGGAGGCTCCAACTGGTACAGAATGCAGCCCGCGAGAGTTTCCCGACACTCCCATGTCACACCTTTGCTCCGCGAGCTGCATTGGCCTCCAGTTGTCTTCCGAGGGAGGTTCAAGGTGTTAGTAATGACCTACAAAGCCCTACATGGCATGGGTCCGGAATACCTTGGGGAGCACCTGCGGCCGGCGTCAACTTCCCTCCGCCCAGTACGCTCCCACAGAGAGGGCCTCCTCAGGGTGCCACCGGTCAAAGAATGCCGACTGGTGGCCCCCAGAGGGAGGGCGTTCTCTGTGGGCGCACCAGATTTATGGAACCATCTTCCGGTCGAGCTCCGGATGGCGCCTGATCTCCGCTCCTTCCGGCGCGATCTTAAAACCCACCTTTTTGAACAAGCCGGCCTGACCTGATGGGATGGGGTTGGGTTTTATAAATTGGTCTTAACTTTTAATCTGTACTAATTTATTACGGGCATCGCTGTTTAATTACTTTTTAATAATTTTTAATTTTTGTACCTTGTTTTTTATTATGTATTGCCCTGTTCACCGCCCTGAGTCCTTCGGGAGAAGGGCGGTATACAAATTAAATTAATAAATAAAATAAATAAATAAATAAATAAATAAATAATAAAGATTGTCAAAAGAATCATTTTTCCGGTAGTAAGTTATGACAGTGGAAAAAAAAATCGAATCTGCAAGTCGTGGATTGGGAAATCATAAAACATATAATCGTAATACTGGAAAGGACCTTGGAGGTCTTCCAGTCCAGGGGTCCCCAACCTATGTTCTGAGGCCTGGTACCGGCCCGTTGGCCCGGGAATAGCCAGCGAGCCTCAGCCCACTCGTGGTAGCAGCGCCACGGAGGCACTAGCGGCCCCATTTGCACATGCATGGTGATGCTAGCACCACTGTCAGCATCGCGGGTGTGCACGGCTTGGCGCATGCGCATGGCCCGTTTGCGCATGCGCACAGGTGTCAGTGCGCGCACCATGGGTGCGTGTGCTTCAGTTGTGCATGCGTGTGTTGTGCTAGGACCACTGCTGCGCACCTGCCCGTTTGCACATGCAGACGGGTGTCAGTGCGCGCGCCATGGGTGCGTGTGCTTCAGTTGTGCATGCCTGTGTGCTAGCACCGCCGTTGTGCACCTGCCCATTTGGTCATGCGTGCACGGGGCATGCGCACACAGATTTCCCTGCTGCCTCCTTCCAGGCTGCCAAGCCGAAAGGTTTGGGAACTCTGTTCTAGTCCAACCTCGTGCACAAGTCAGGACCCCTTAGGTCAGGGGTCGGCAACCTCGGCTCTTTTATGACTCGTGGACTTCAACTCCCAGAATTCCTGAGCCAGCTATGCTGGCTCAGGAATTCTGGGAGTTGAAGTCCACGAGTCATAAAAGAGCCGAGGTTGCCGACCCCTGCCTTAGGTCATCCCTATCAAATGGTTGTCCAGTCTATTTTTGAAAAACCTCCAGTGATGGAGCACCCACAACTCCAAGAGGCAAGCTATTCCATTAATTACAGGCGGTCCTCGATTTATGACCGCAAAACGGAGCCCAACGTTCCTGTTCTTAAGCGAGAGAGACATTTATCGAATGTTTGCCCCATTTTACAATCTTTCCTGCCACGCTTTTGCAATCTTTTTTTGCCCCATCTTACAATCTGTCTTGTCAATGTCAGTCGTAAGTCAAGGGGCGACCCATACTCTACCGCAGACTTGGGAATTCTGGGAGCTGAAATCCACCCCTCTTTAAAAAAAAGTTGCAGAAGTTGAGGAACATTGCCCTAAAAGTTGATTTTCTGGAATCTTGGTGCTTTCTTTTTTGTGAACTGGCCTACCTTGCAGGGTGGACCTACTATAGCAGGGGTAGGCAACCTTGGCTCTTTTATGACTCGTGGACTTCAACTCCCAGAATTCCTGAGCCAGCCATGCTAAGGGGAAAGGGAGAGGTTTCCAAGCTGAGCCAGGCTGGCTCAGGAATTCTGGGAGTTGAAGTCCATGAGTCATAAAAGAGCCAAGGTTGCCTACCCTTGTACTATAGGTTTAAAAAAAGCTTGTCGGTTCCTAGATGATAATAGACATTTACTTAGGCAGTTTTTAACTTTCACCTCGAAATTTTACCAGATCTAATGTTCTGATACCTATTTTTCAAATAAAAAAAAAGCTTACATTACGTGTGGCCGGTTAGCTCAGTTGGTTAGAGCGTGGTGCTAATAACGCCAAGGTCGCGGGTTCGATCCCCGTACGGGCCAATATAATTTTTATTCAGAGAAAAATATAATCAGAGGACGGAATCCCCAGTTTAAAATACGTTCACACGTGTTGTAGTGAATAACCCTCTTGAGTTGTAGGATGGGGAACTCCTCGTGGCCGCCACAAACAAGTAAAGCAACCGCTAAAAGCTACGATTTAAAAACAGCAAAGTTACTTTTTCTTAATTTCTTACGGTCCTGGGGATGGGGGTCTCCCCCACCTCCCCTGCCCCTTTTCGATTAGCTTCCTTGCAATTGCATCGCATCCCCCTTCGGTTACGGGGAACTTCGACGATTCACACAATCTCTGCTTCAAACGGCCGGCCCCGCGTGTCTCGCGCGCGCGCGCGCGCACACCTGCGAGTTTCTTGAACGGAAAGAGGGGTCGTGTGAATGCAAGCCATCGGGACGTCAAAGTAAAACGCCCCCCTCCCCTCTCTCCCCGTGTTTTGCAAGAATTAGTTGCCGCGATTGCAAAAAAATAAAAATAAAATAAAAATAAAATGCTTTGCAAAGATTCCGCGTGGGAGAGTGGAACAAGGTCCCGGGGCAGTCACATAATATTGATTGATTGATTGATTGATTGATTGATTGATTGATTGATTGATTGATTGATTGATTGGACTTATATGCCGCCCTATCTCCCGAAGGACTCAGGGCAGCTAACAACAGTAACATATAATAAATACAGAAGTTAAGATAAAAATTAAAATTAAAGGCCTCTGTACAATTAAAATTAAAATTAAAATAAATTAAAAGTTAAGAGTTAAAAATTAAAATCATAATTAAAATCCCTGTCAGTCCAGGTCAGCCACGTGTCACTGTGAACCAGGTGCCACACGGAGGGTTTCCCCCCCTCAACTCGAGCAAACTCGAGGATAGAAATACCGTTAGAAAAAATGGGATTTCTGTTCCGTTTCAAGCAAATAAAAAAACCCACGAGCTGGTTCCACTGGGGCTTGAACCCAGGACCTTCTGCGTGTAAAGCAGACGTGATAACCACTACACTATGGAACCCGCCGTAGAAAACAGCTTCCCTGATCTTGTATATTATTTATTTATTTATTCGGTTTATATATAGCGGGGCTTTCTGCTTGAGAAAACAAAACCAAAAAATGAAAAAAAAAAAAGAATGACGGCTTCGTTTGGGCAAAACGGGGCGATCTCCTCAAATGCGTTACAAAGAAACGCGCAGAAGCCCTTTTGCAACGATTCCCACATGAAAAAGAAATACGCGGAAGCGAGAAAGCGTCGGCGACGAGGTGGCCGAGTGGTTAAGGCGATGGACTGCTAATCCATTGTGCTCTGCACGCGTGGGTTCGAATCCCACCTTCGTCGACGAGTTTTATTTTCTTTTAGCAAAAGCAACCGAAATGCTCCTTTCCCCACCCCCCAGCCGCAAAAAGTCGGTGCTCTCACGTACAACTCGCATCGCTCGACAGATCGGCTTTGCAGATCTACGACACTCGCGGCCCCCTCCCCCAACCCCAACCAACAGCGAATCCACCTAACACGCATCTCCGCCTCCCGAGGCTTCACACGTTCCCCCCCCACACACACGGGTGGCTTTACCTGTCGTGTGAATGCCGCCCATCTTCTTTGCCAGCTTCTCAGATGGGCTCCCAGTGTAGATTCTATCAGTGGGAATGCGTGAGAAGAGAGATTAAGTGGTTTTCTTTTTTTTAACGCCAACCCTGTGTCTAAAAGGATGATCAAGTGCATATATAGATATTTGTCAGCGTTTGAAGGACCATGTTACTATTCATACCAAAGGAATAAAGAGGGATAAGAATAACAAGAGACAGGAAGCGAAAGAAAATGGAGGGCTTGGACTGCCGGATTGGATGCTATATTATCAAGCAGCTATATTAACATGGATAAAAGACAGATATTGCTGAAAACAGATGAAAAATTGATTTTAATTTTTTTATAAATATTGGCTAAGCTTAAAGAGGTTTTCCCAGTTGCAATGTACAGCTGTGAAAGCTGGACCAGGCTCAAGGTTGACTCAGCCTTCCATCCTTCCGAGGTAGGTAAAATGAGGACCCAGATTGTTGGGAGCAATAAGCTGACTTTGTAATAATGCCGCTTGGGGTGTGTGTGAAAGCCCTAACAAGCAGGCATATACATAGAATAAAGGCTACTGCTAAGCTTGTAAGCCGCCCTGAGTCTTCGGAGAAGGGTGGGATATAAATGGAATTAAAATTAAAAAAAAAAATTAAAAAGGCTGAGTGCCAAAGAATTGAGGCCTTTGAACTCGGGTGCTGGAGAAGACTCCTGCGAGTTCCTTGGACTGCAAGGCGATCAAACTGATCAGTCCTAGAGGAGATCAACCCTGACTGCTCTTTAGAAGGTGAAACTCCTGAAGCTGAAACTCAAATACTTTGGCCACCTAATGAGAAGGAAAGACTCACTGGAGAAGAGCCTAATGCTGGGAAAGATTGAGGGCAAGAGAAGAAGGGGACGGCAGAGAATGAGGTGGCTGGATGGAGTCACTGAAGCAGGAGGTGTGAGCTTAAATGGACTCCAGAAGATGGTAGAGGACAGGAAGGCCTGGAGGAACGTCGTCCATGGAGTCACGATGGGTCAGACATGACTTCGCAACTAACAACAACAACAAAGCTTAAAGATGGAAGAAGAACAAATAAAAGAATCAACGATAATATGGGCAAAGAACTTTGGATATAATATAGAATTAGAAAAGTGTCAAAGCTTATGGGAAAGAAACGTCAAAATAACAAAAATGGCAACATATAAAGAAAACTTATACAAAATGTTTTATCGATGGCATTTAACACCGGTGAGATTAGCAAAAATGTTTCAAAATATGTCTAATAAGCGTTGGAAATGTAAACATCAACCAGGTAGGTACTTCTTATCATACCTGGTGGACATACCCTAAAGCAAAAAGATTTTGGTCAAGAATACACATATGGTAAGAGAAAATGATTCAAAAATCTATAGACTATAAGCCAGATTTGTTTTTGTTCGGCATAAAGTAGGAAACTATGAGAAAGAATGTGCCTATATACTTAATTTTACACGTATTAACTGCAGCAAGAATAGCATTTGCTCAATATTGGAAAAATGAAAACCTACCAATGGAGCAAGAAGTAAGAAAATCTTAAGATTGTGCAGATGTGGACAGATTGACATTGAAGATTGTAGAGATGGAGGTCAAGGATATGAAGGGACAGTGGGCAGCAAACTGCCTGCCTTAGTATCCTGTTATCCACATGTCCATGAGCTCATTCCAATTAGCACTGCCAAGGACTGCCAAGAACTAGCTAGATAAGGAAGACTCTGCCCTGGCTGGGATGTTTGGGATGTTCTCTAAGATTGACTAGGGGAGTACACCAATAAACAATGCTTTTGCTGTGCATTATTTCCTGCTTGTTAAAACTGTATAAATACAATAAACTCTGCGTAGGCAGACAGACATTTTGGGACACCCTGAATCCCGACAAAAGATAAAAGAGAAAGAAGATTCAGTATATTTTAGAACATGGGACAATTTTTATCAATGGCAAGAAAAATGAGTTAGAGAGAAAGGAACGTGATATGTACAATGTAACATTAAATATGAATTAGTAAGAAGTACAACTATCGGGTGAAGTGAAGATGCAAGAAACATACTGTATTAACACTAGTCTATTGATTAGGAAAATATAGAAAACTAATCATTACTGATCGTTTTTTAAACACATCAATCCGGACAATATGCTGTTTGCTAAATAGTAAAGAATGTTATTTTATAAAAATGTTATTTTATAAAAATTATAAAAATTTTATATGAATAACAAGAGACACTGAGAACGTTACCAAAAGCTCTTCGTTGAATGTCTTAACAGGGATTTTTAAGTACATAATTCAGAATAACAGAGTTGGAAGGGACTTTAGAGGTCTTCTAGACCAGGGCTTTTCAACCAGTGGTACAGGTACCACCTGTGGTACATTGGCACCTGGCAGGTGGTACGCGACCATCCTAGAAAAGTGGTAGCGGGGGAGGGGAATGAGCTGAACCGGGGGGCAGCAACGCACAAGCCTGAGTGAGAGATGGCTGGAGCTGCAGGGCTGTTGGGGCTCAGCGGAAGTGCCAGGACCAGTGCCAGGCTCCAGCTGGAGCTCAGCGCCGATCCTGGCGCTTCTGCTGAGCCCAGAAGAAGCGCCGATCAGCTGCAATGTTGCGGCATCTCCAGGGTCTTGTGAGTTACATTCAGATGCTTGGCAACTGATTCCTATTTATGATGGTCACAGTGTCCCAGGGTCATGTGAAGTGACCAAAACCTGCTGCAACCACCCAACAGAGGGGGGAAAATAAAAACCAAACACCCTCCACCCCAGCCCCGCTGCCAATCCTCAACAGAAATGCTCACAACAATGAAAACCTCAGACAGGCCGCCAGGAAACTTCTCATTACTTCTAGATTGGATCCATTCCAATCTAAATTTGGTATCCGCGACCCCAGCGGGTGATCCTAGGGTTGAGGTTGAGTCTGAACAGCATCCAGAGGGCTGCATTTAGGCAGGAAAAATCAAATGCAAGGGTATAGTATAGGTGGTACCTTGCTCGATAATAGTAACTGTGAGAGAGATCTCGGAGTCCTAGTGGACAATCACTTCAATATGAGCCAGCAGTGTGCTGCAGCTGCCAAAACAGCCAACACAGTGCTAGGCTGCATTAACAGAGGGATAGAATCAAGATCAAGTGAAGTGCTAATACCACTTTACAATGCTTTGGTAAGGCCACACCTGGAATACTGCATCCAGTTTTGGTCACCACGATGTAAAAAAGATGTCGAGACTCTAGAAAGAGTACAGAGAAGAGCAACAAAGATGATTGGGGGACTGGAGGCTAAAACATATAGGGAACGGCTGCTGGAATTGGGCATGTGTAGTTTAACGAAGAGAAGGGTGAGGGGCGACATGATAGCAGTGTTCCAGTATCTCAGGGGCTGCCACAAAGAAGAGGAAGTCAAGCTATTCTCCAAAGCACCTGAAAGCAGGACAAGAAGCAACAGATGGAAACTAGTCAAGGAGAGAAGCAACCTAGAACTAAGGAGAAACTTCCTGACAGTTAGAACAATTAACCAGTGGAACAACCTGCCTCCAGAGGTGGTGAATGCTCCAACACTGGAAGTTTTTAAGAAGAGACTGGACAGCCATTTGCCTGAAATGGTATAGGGGTTTCCTGCCTGAGCAGTCCCTTCCAACTATTATTATTATTATTATTATTATTATTATTATTATTATTATTATTATTATTACTATTACTATTATTCGGATTGTTTATTTTTTTTCATGGGCACCGAAGAAAAGTGACTGTGTTCCCTTTGGCGGGGGAAACAACGGAGAAGAAATGGAGGAAAGGAGACAATCTTTTGCAACATTTCTATTGTTGGGGGCAATTAATTGTTGGGGGCAATTAAGCTGACTTTGTAATAATGCCGCTTGGGGTGTGTGTGAAAGCCCTAATAAGCAGGCATACACATAGAATGAAGGCTACTGCTAAGCTTGTAAGCCGCCCTGAGTCTTCGGAGAAGGGCGGGATATAAATGGAATTAAAATAAATAAATAAATAAACCGGAATGCTCGATTAAACGAAGCAAGAGAAATGCCATTGCTGGCATGTCGCATCCGTTCCTTTAAAGGTTCCTAGGAGAAGAAGCGGAATCCAAGCAGCAGAGTGGCGCAGCGGAAGCGTGCTGGGCCCATAACCCAGAGGTCGATGGATCGAAACCATCCTCTGCTAATTTATTTTTCCCCCTCTCTCCTATTCTGATCGACCCCAAATGCCATTATTTTTCAGCGCCTTTCTGGCAATTTTTTTTTTGCTAACGGCAATTAATATTTTTATTTGATTTCTGGAGAGATTGCAAGCGAAAGGATCGGTCGCTGCTCATGCTCGGACTGCAGAGAGAAAACACCTTACAGTAGTTTTTCCTTTTTTAAAAAGTGTCCTCCTTTGGCTAATATTTCCCACCAAACTTCGCAGAGAGGCAGCGCTTTCCGCGGCTGAAAAAAACAAGGAACAGAATCGACAGAAGCATCTAGTTAAATTTGCAAGCGAGGGAGGGAGAGAGAATGAATTTGGAGGAATTCTACAGACTCAGCTAACGGGAGTCAGGATGGCCGAGCGGTCTAAGGCGCTGCGTTCAGGTCGCAGTCTCCTCTGGAGGCGTGGGTTCGAATCCCACTCCTGACACAAAGAATTTTTTCCAAGAGAATTGCTTGTTTTTTTTTTAAAAAAAATAGAAGTACTTTCTGAAATAGAATCACTTGCTTTTCTGTCGATTCTGTACCTTCGTTGGGACTCCCTTTTGCCCTTCCTCAAGAGTACAATTTATTTTATTTATTTATTAATGGGACTTATATCCCGCCCTATCTCCCGAAGGACTCAGGGCGGCTAACAACAACAACATATAATAAGTACAGAAATTAAGATAAAATTAAAAATTTTTTATTTATTTTATTTTAATTCCATTTATATCCCGCCCTTCTCCGAAGACTCAGGGCGGCTTTACAAATTAAAGCCATCTGTGCAATAAATTAAAAATTAAAAATAAATTAAAAATTTCCTGCAAGTATTCAGGGAAGAACTTACATCCAATATCTAATGTTATATTGAAGGAAGCTAACTGGGAACTTCAAAGATGCCGCTTAAGAACAAGTTTCAGGAAATTAAAACGAAACTGTGGTGCAAAGTTAAAATGAGAAACACTCGCCAGCCATAGGTGACACAAATAGTTGCCGTCTCTATCGATGGTCTAATATTTGCTCCAGACTTCGTTAGACGAGCAAGAATCCCTAGATTTGAGGCGGATTTCCAGCCCCTTTGGGCTTTTGTCACAAAAGTAATGATACAACTGCATAATGGGAGAATTATAAACTGGACCAAGATTCTGCAAAACGGGCTTCAGAACCATCGTTATTCCTGGGAGCATTTTAACATCTCAATCTAACCTTCCTAAGGAAGAGTTCCACGCGAGCGGTTCGTGGATCTCAGCTCTTTCCAGGCAGAGGTGGTGGCTCTTAAAAGAGCCTTTTGGTGGGTGTGCCAATCGGCCCGGGAGGGTGGGGGTCCTCACGCCCTCTCGCCGCGGATGCGGCGGGCCAGCTGGATGTCCTTGGGCATGATGGTGACGCGCTTGGCGTGGATGGCGCACAGGTTGGTGTCCTCGAAGAGCCCCACCAGGTAAGCCTCGCTCGCCTCCTGCAGCGCCATCACGGCCGAGCTCTGGAAGCGCAGGTCGGTCTTGAAGTCCTGCGCGATCTCCCGCACCAGCCGCTGGAAGGGCAGCTTGCGGATCAGCAGCTCCGTCGACTTCTGGTAGCGGCGGATCTCGCGCAAAGCCACGGTGCCCGGCCGGTAGCGGTGAGGCTTCTTCACGCCGCCCGTGGCCGGCGCGCTCTTCCGCGCAGCCTTGGTGGCCAGCTGCTTGCGGGGCGCCTTCCCGCCGGTCGACTTGCGAGCCGTCTGCTTGGTGCGAGCCATGCTATCGCCAACGCCGAATCCTCCCAAGAAATGAAGCCTGGGAACTGCGCGCCGGCTCTTTTATAGCCCGCGCCTTTAGCCTGATTGGCTGAATTCGAATATCTCGTCTTGACGCTGATTGGATGTTCATGAAAACATTATCTTTCTCTCACTCCGCCTCCTCACGGTTCCTCAGCTGCCAAGGCTTTGTTTCCACGCCCAGGATGATTCGACTCTGAATTACATCCGTTACAAAATGTCTACTTTTCATTGTAATTGTATCCTAAGAAAAGACGCTTTTTATATGTGTATGTATCATGTGGAGGAAAGCAAAGGTACCTCGGGATACTGTTTCAACTTAGCAAGTTGACAAGCTCTTTCCTTGGCAATTGTCCTTCTTGTCTTTCCCGAAACTCTTTCAGACGACTGCGTGAAATCTTGGGATTAAAATACCCAGAATATTGGTACATTTCATAATTTTTTAGCCTAAGTGTTATAACCAGAATACTGGAGTATTATATTCCTATTTGTGTAAATTCGGCAAAATCCAATTCTGACGTAAAGTGCAAATCCTTAGCATTTCGCTTTCATTTGCTCTGGCTTCATTCCTAGGTTTCATAATGTCCATTTTAATTGCTTTAAATAGTTTTGAGTGTTGTAGGACAAGGTGGCGATGTTCTGCAAGCATACAGGATCCTGGTTTTTGTCGGGGCGGTGGGGGGGACGCCTCTGGTACGTGCACAGCTGTGTTTTGAATAAGCAGAAATATGGATAGAATTGTGGTTTTCAAAATTAGTATGAACTTTCTTGCATGAGATCTTTTTAAACTCTAATGTCTGGGACGAAAACTGTCCTATTTTAAATCTTCAGACACAACGCTTCGAAAGAGAACCAGCTTATATCAAGATGGATCTATTTAGAAAATAGGATCTGTTTATTTTTTTAAAAAAAACTTGTATTATTGAAAAACGCGCTTTATTGCTTAGTCACCGGATTGGTTGACTAGGCTCTCGAAAGGAATTGAACTGCATTAAGAAAGCTGTCCACTAACAGTAGCTACTTTGAAAAGCCCGCCAAGTAGGGGATTGGCTAATCAAGCCATCAGCACCATCCAAACAGCAACTTTCTTTTAGTTTGAAATTGCCGCCGTGGCCAGAGCTTTTTATGCATCAGACACATGGTTTATTTCATTTTCCTTGTTTTTTTTAAAAAGTTACTGTTTACAAATTGAACACTCAATAAATGTACATTTCTATCATTTATTGTCTTAACAATGCAGGGCAATCCGAACGCATTTTCTCGGTGCTATCCAAATTGGGTTTCAAAAATTGCCTTGGGCTCCTGGACTTGATGGAATCCCGGAGGTTTTTTGTTTTTTTTTCCCCCAGCAAGGCCAATGGTCTTCCTTGAACATTTTTAAAACATTTCGCTTCTCATCCAAGAAGCTTCTTCAGTTGAATTGAAGAAAAGAGTTTCTTGCATGAATTGTTTGTTTTTTAAAACACAAGTCCTGTTGTCTTCTAGAAAAAGCACCTTTGGGACAAACCCTGACCTGGATAATTGAAAATCTCCAGACTTGATGGAATGTATCGTTTAGATCTATTCACCTGGATTGCTAGCTAATGTCTACTCTTCGTGCTTTTTACATGTAACCTTTATGCTTCTGTGGAGGAAGGAAGGCAAAAGTACCTCGGGATATTGTTTCACTTAACCCTGGCCTGGATAAATTGAAAATGGGAATGTATAATTGAAAATGATGGAATGTATCCAGTTTAGATCTGTTCGCCTGGATCACTCAAATAAATGTCCGCTTTTCGTTGCAATTAGAGCCTAAGAAAGATGCTTTTTACTTGTATTGTGTCACCTTAATGCAAGGGTCTTCAAACTTGGCCCTTTTATGACTTGTGGACTTTCAACTCCCAGAATTCCTCAGCCAGCGTGGCTGGCTGAGGAATTCTGGGAGTTGTAAGTCCACAAGTCATAAAAGGGCCAAGTTTGAAGACCCCTGCCTTAATGCTTCTGTGGAGGAAGCTAAAGGCATCTCAGGATATTGTTTCACTTAAAGCAAGCAGACAAGCTCTTTCCAGGAAAAGGTGGGTGGCTCTTAAAAGAGCCTTTGGGGTGTCGTTCCGGGCGGCCGGGCTTTTACTTCCCTTTGGCCTTGTGGCTCTCGGTCTTCTTGGGCAGCAGGACGGCCTGGATGTTGGGCAAGACGCCCCCCTGGGCGATGGTGACTTTGCCCAGCAGCTTGTTCAGCTCCTCGTCGTTGCGGATGGCCAGCTGCAAGTGGCGCGGGATGATGCGCGTCTTCTTGTTGTCCCGGGCCGCGTTGCCCGCCAGCTCCAGGATCTCAGCCGTCAGGTACTCCAGCACCGCGGCCAGGTAGACGGGCGCCCCGGCCCCGACGCGCTCCGCGTAGTTGCCCTTGCGCAGCAGCCGATGCACGCGGCCCACGGGGAACTGCAGCCCGGCGCGGGAAGAGCGAGTCTTGGCCTTAGCTCGGGCTTTGCCGCCTTGTTTGCCGCGTCCGGACATTTTAGATTCGAGAGTAACAGCGGTAGAAAATTTACCCGGAGAATACTGTTTTCTGGTGGCTCCTTATGCCTCATTTTATTCACTCGAAGAGCTCGTAAACGCACATTTCCTATTGGTTAGTTTCTGCCGAGGTTCTTCCGCGTCCAATGAAAAAAACAACACCGTTTTTAACCGCCCAATAGAGAAGAGGCGTTTTAATGCCACCCAATAGAAATCGGATTCTCGAGGATTCCGCCATTCGCGTAGAAAATGTACGGAAGTGGGTGGAGCTCTTCTTCTCGGCCAATGAAAAACGTAGCTTTGGAACACCTTCATTTGCGTACGGGCCCTATAAATAGGGGGCAGGAAGAGTTTCTTCTCCAGAGTTCGTTTTTTTCCCCTCTTTGGTTGGATCGTTTTGTTTGGTCTCGGATTTGATCATGCCCGAGCCGGCTAAGTCTGCTCCCGCGCCCAAGAAAGGCTCGAAGAAAGCCGTGACCAAGACGCAGAAGAAGGGTGACAAGAAGCGCAAGAAGAGCCGCAAGGAGAGCTACTCCATCTACGTCTACAAGGTGCTCAAGCAGGTCCACCCGGACACCGGCATCTCCTCCAAGGCCATGAGCATCATGAACTCCTTCGTCAACGACATCTTCGAGCGCATCGCCGGGGAGGCTTCCCGCCTGGCCCACTACAACAAGCGCTCCACCATCACCTCCCGCGAGATCCAGACGGCCGTGCGCCTCCTCCTGCCCGGTGAGCTGGCCAAGCACGCCGTCTCCGAGGGCACCAAGGCCGTGACCAAGTACACCAGCTCCAAGTAAACGGGGCCAACTTTCCTTCATCCAGACCCAAAGGCTCTTTTAAGAGCCACCTAACTTCTCAAAAAAAGAGAGCTGCTGCAGCTAGCCGATTTATTTATTTATTTACTTATTTTAATTCCATTTATATCCCGCCCTTCTCCGAAGACTCAGGGCGGCTTACAAGCTTAGCAGTAGCCTTCATTCTATGTATATGCCTGCTTGTTAGGGCATATACGTTTAAAAGGCCGCTTTGCAAAGACTATAAATTGACCTAATTTTTCCCCCCTAAGGTTTAGTTTAATTTAATTTATTGAATTTATATACCGCCCTTTCCCCCGAAGGACTCAGGGCGGTTTACAGGGTATGATTTTTAAAACATTAATACAAAAATTAAGACCAATTTAAAAAAGATGAAACTAAGTCCCTGCAACATGTAAAACCCAATTAAAACTCAGCCTGAGCCGGAAGGCTAGAAGAGCTTTGACCTAAAGGAAGTTAAAACGGTAATGTGTTTTGCAACTACTGGGGGGGAAGGGGGTCCTTAGATTCCTTATTTAAGACTTGTAAGACCTGTAAGAGTTTTTTTTTTGTAAGAAAAAAAAAACTTGGGTGAGAATGGATGGAAACTAGTCAAGGAGAGAAGCAACCTAGAACTATTTGTTTTATTTATTTATTTTAATCCCATTTATATCCCGCCCTTCTCTCTGAAGACTCAGGGCGGCTTACAATCTAAAGCACAAATCAATGTGCTTAGCAATAGCCTTCATTCTATGTATATGCCTGCTTATTAGGGCTTTCACACACACACACCCCCCAAGCGGCATTATTACAAAGTCAGCTTATTGCCCCCAACAATCTGGGTCCTCATTTTACCTACCTCGGAAGGATGGAAGGCTGAGTCAACCTTGAGCCTGGTGGGACGCGAACCTGCAATAATTGCAGGCAGCTGGTGTTACTTAAGGAGGCATTAGCCCACTGCTAAGGAGAAACTTCCTGACAGAACAATTAACCAGTGGAACAACCTGCCTCCAGAAGTGGTGAATGCTCCAACACTGGAAGTTTTTAAGAAGAGACTGGACAGCCATTTGTCTGAAATGGTAGAGGGTTTCCTGCCTTAGCAGGGGGTTGGACTAGATGACCTCCAAGGTCCCTTCCAACTTATTATTATTATTATTAATGCATAAGTTGCAGAATTTGCAACTTCCTCTAGTGCTCTGCATGGACTATTATTTAGAGGCCCAGGTTCCTGCATAAAAAAGTATAAATTCTTATCAATGAATTTGCTGATAAATATATTTTTGTGGCTGCCTGACTGAGGAGGGGAAGCTTCGGTCCTGGTTATCTTACATCCTAAGCCAGGATTCCCCAAGCCCTGGTCTGTGGAATGCCAGCAACTGGTCTGCACAAACCAGCAAAGCCCCATCCATGGGATGCAGGCAGCATACAAACCCATGCACTCTCCAGTTCACGGAAAAACTTTTTTCCTCGGATGCCCAAAAGGTGGGGGACCTCTGTCCTAAGCAATCTTATTTGGATTTCTCCCTATGCTAAAAAAACAAACAAACCTTAGCCAAATGAAGTTCATGAACCCTTTACAAATTTAACTCCTTACACTTCAGCATCATCCTGTGTGAATTCTAAATATAATGATGATGATGATGATGATGATGATGATGATGATAATAATAATAATAATAATAATAATAATAATAATAATAATAATAATAATAATGGTATAAAGGGCCACAATAATAATGGTATAAAGGGCCACACAACAGTGCTGTTTTTATCTCTTTTGCCCCCTTTCCCACGCTGCCACTTGGAACATGCTGTCTGATTAAAAAATTTTTTTTAAGTACCCTCCCTAAGATATGACTACAAGAATACAGAAAAAGCTCAGCCTCAAAGTTGGAAGTTCTTGTAAATCTCTCTAAAAACTGTTATTGAATACGAAGATAAGAAAACAGGTTAAGAAAAATCTAAAAAAAACCCCACACTAAAAATTAAGGGAAGGGGAGGAAGAAAAAGAAAAATTGAAAAAGAAAATGATTTCCTTTTAAACGAAACCAGTTTGGCCTAGTGATTAAGGCACCAGGCTAGAAAACAGGAGACTATAAAGTCCTGACTTAAGGCATGAAAGTGGCTAAGTGACTTTGGGCCAATCACCCTGTCAGCCCAACCCACCTCACAGGGTTGTTGTGTGGAAAATAGGGTAAACAAGGAACATTAGAGATGTTTGTTGCCTTGGAGTTATTTATAAAAATAACGAGAGTGGAATAAAAAATATTTGTATGCGTATCTATTTGGAGAGATGGAAAGGAAGAAGAGAGGGAAATTGTATTTTATGTATTCTAATGTATATTATATCACGTTAACATACATTAAAATCTTTCCTACCATTTCAGTCAAAAAAAATAAAATCTCTTCATCCCAGATCTTTATCTATTAGCAAACAATAAAGTCTTATCATTGAATTTTGATTGACAAAAGTCCACTAAGAAAATTGTTTTAAATCTCCAAGGGGAATACCTTTAGCTTTTATAGGAAGTTTGGGGAAAATTCAGAGAAGAGCAACTAAGATGATCAAAGGCCTGGAGGCCAAAACATACGAAGAAGGGCTGCGGGACTTTGGTTTGGCTAAAGAAAAGAAGAAATAGGGGAGACATGATAGCGGTGTTCCACTATCTGAGGGGCTGCCACAAGGCAGTGTGTGTGTGTGGGGGGGGCAGGTTTTTCACCAAAGCACCAGAGGGAAGGACGAGAAACAATGGTTGGAAATTGATCAAGGAGAGAAGCAACCTGGAATTAAGGAGAAACTTCCTGACACTGAGGACAATCCACCAGTGGAACAGCTTAGATCCCCTGAAATCGTGGGCGCTCCATCACTGCAGATTATTAAGAAGAGACTAGACCAGGGGTAGGCAACCTCGGCTCTTTTATGACTCATGGACTTCAACTCCCAGAATTCCTGAGTCAGCTATGCTGACTCAGGAATTCTGGGAGTTGAAGTCCATGAGTCATAAAAGAGCCGAGGTTGCCTACCCCTGGACTAGACAGTCACCTGTCTGAGATGGTATAGTTTCTCCTGCTTGAGCAGGGGGCTGGACTAGAAGACCTCCCAGGTCCCTTTCAGCTCTATTCTATTCTAGAGTTCAAAATTATAAGACTGGGACTTCCTCGGAAGTCTCTGCAAACCCTCTGCACATCTTCACATCCTTTGGGGGGGGGAACAAAGGCAACTCTCAGAATGACATAGATTTCTTAAAAATGCACCCAACTGAATTGATCACGTTGACGAATGAGCCTGTTTTCGGGCACGGCATTCCAGGTAATTGTACAAAATGGAATAAAAATACAAATCAACGAACCCAGTCTTTTTAATTTAATTTAATTTAATAATTTGATTTCTATACCGCCCTTCTCCCGAAGGACTCAGGGCGGTGAACAGGGCAATACACAATAAAAATCGAATACAAAAATTAAAAAGCCATTAAACACCATGCCCATAAAATCAATACATATTAAAGTTAAAACTAGTTTTTGTTGTTTCTTTTTTTAACGATGCCACAGAATTCTTCTGTTCCGAATGACAGATGAACATTTGTCTGCGCAGATTCCTCGGTTAGTCTGGCATTAGCACTGTAACAGGGGGAAAAGTGAATTTATGATGTTCAGAGATAAACTGAAGCTCGTGTGAATGGGGGAAAAAAATAATGAGCTCCTGCGTTGGCCGGGAATCGAACCCGGGTCAACTGCTTGGAAGGCAGCTATGCTCACCACTATACCACCAACGCTTATGTATTTGTCCTTCTCTAAGCTAATGATTCCTTAGAGCAGGGCTCTCCAACCTTGGCCACTTTAAGACTTATGGACTTCAACTCCCAGAATTCCTCAGCTAGCATAGCTGGCTAAGGAATCCTGGGAGTTGAAGTCCACAAGTCTTAAAGTGGCCAAGGTTGGAGACCCCTGCCTTAGAGCAGGGATAGGCAACCTCGGCTCTTTTATGAGCCATGCTGGCTCAGGAATTCTGGGAGTTGAAGTCCACGAGTCAGAGCCTTAGAGATTGCGTTTCTGGCTCTCCACACGGTGGTGCAGTTGGCTAAACATGTGGATTCTCTCAGCTCCTCCAATAATTGATCCTTCCT
>NC_139517.1:7405395-7410395 GCF_947247035.1 Vipera ursinii | reverse complement strand
ACTAAGCAACGACGGTGTTATTAGCTTGGGTCATGAAATGTCTGCAAGAAAGCAGCTAAGCTCAGAGTGCACCAAGGAGTCCTCATTTCAACCCTGAGCTGCAAATATTTTCCTTTATTGCTAAAACACCATTTTTTATTTTTTTTTATTTTTTTGTAATTCCTGGAAACCACAGTTATAACTTGCAGTAGAAGCACCTTCCAGATGCCTTCTTTTAAAAATACTAATACTAATAATACTAATACTAATACTAATAATACTAATACTAATACTAATAATACTAATAATACTAATACTACTAATACTAATACTAATAATACTAATACTAATAATAATAATAATAATAATAATAATAATAATAATAATAATAATAATAATAATATTGAGCAGGTTGCACAGGAGGAAATGGAAAATGATGAATTCAACAATATTTACTCATGGGGGAGAGAAGAGGAAAAATGCTCAAGATGTTTGGTGGTGATGATCTTGCGCACAGACACTTGAGCCGTATCCTAAAAATACATCTTTCACGGGACAGGTGTGAAAATGGTTGATAAGGGGAATTAGTTGCGTACCTTCAACTGCAAAAGTCTTCATTTCGAAAGTAGAAATTCACCAGAATTGACCAACTTAGTTAGACAATGGCTTTCAGGAGTTGTTTACCAAACAAATTTCACAGCCTGGATAGCTCAGTCGGTAGAGCATCAGACTTTTAATCTGAGGGTCCAGGGTTCAAGTCCCTGTTCAGGCGGTGGATTTTTTTTTCCTCACTGCTTTACTCTTACCTTGGGGCACTGTCTCTGCTCAACATGTGATCCATTTCTGATAAGAACTATGAAGGCCAAGGAGTGCAGATATATAATGACTAATTTTGAGGCTTGGAATCATAGTATTCTACCGTTTCTTCCCCTTGTTAAATAACATTTTTGCTTTAGTTTACCTGTGAAGCTTGTAACTAATTTGCAAACAAGTCAGGCTGCATTTGGACGGGAACAGAATTTAGAGAGCTTATTTTGATTTGCTTTTTATTTTAACCACAGCTTTTTAAAAAAAATAATAATAATGAAATAACTGTTTTTTTGAGTGTCTAAGTTTCAAAATCCTTGCTTTGGGGACGATTCCACTCTGGTAAAAATGCAGGAGATAAATTTTACTAATAAATAAATAAATGTACAGAGATTCTTACGAAAACCAACAAGGATAGTTTGAATTCATTTTGGAACCCTGCAGAGTTGACCAGTACTGCTGTTCTAAACAGATAGATATGAAATATCTGACAGTATTATAAGTTTTTGATTGTGTATTACAGTATCTGCCATATAATATTTTAGATAGACTTGTTGGATAATTGCAACGTATTGACCATCTGCCATGTTTTACTGATTATTCTTTTCATTATCCATATTACATTTTCTATATAGTCACTGATGGATTATTTGAAAAGCATAAAAAATTTTATAATAATAATAATAATAATAATAATAATAATAATAATAATAATAATAATAATAATAATAATAAAAAAGTTGGAAGGGACTGCTCAGGCAGGAAACCCTATACCATTTCAGACAAATGGCTGGCCAGTCTCTTCTTAAAAACTTCCAGTGTTGGAGCATTCACAGCTTCTGGAGGCAGCTTGTTCCACGGATTATTTGTTCGAACTGTCATGAAATTTCTCCTTAGTTCTAGGTTGCGTCTCTCTTCGGTTAGTTTCCATCCGTTGTTATTTGACATTCAGTGGTCACCTCCCCATACATGTTTATACTTTTTTATTACCTGTCATATTTCCATTATAGTCTTTTAACTGTATATTTTAAAATACTACTACTACTACTACTACTACTACTGCTACTACTACTACTACTACTACTGGTTTGCACCATTATCAAGCGGGCCAACCAACAGATTTCCTGCAGCTGGTAAGATTCTATGTTAATATAGCCCTACAGCAGTCAAGAAAAGTTCTCCATAAGTATGGGGGGTAATTATGCAGAATTTTGCAACACCCAGAATACAGTAATAAAAAAAGATGATCTACACTGTAATATGCAAAATTGTCACCTAGACAAAAGAGATGTTGAAACGTTTTTAAAGCCTAGGACAATGTGGTAACTTTTGCAAGTGGCCCAGACAGATTTACTTGAGTACAAGCAATGCTCAACTTACCACCACAATTGAGCGAGACATTTGTTGAGTGAATTTTGTCCCATTTTACCACCTCTTGTGATAAAGAAAATAGAGTAAATCAAGTTATAGTTCCTAGAAAGAGGGGAAGAAAATTATTCCCTTCTACTGATTACTGAGTGAAAACTAATAGTATCGATGCCAACAACATTATCAGGAGCCCGGCTAGCTCAGTCGGTAGAGCATGAGACTCTTAATCTCAGGGTCGTGGGTTCGAGCCCCACGTTGGGCGGTAAGCTTTTTTTTTCCCCGCCTGGGCATTCAAAATCCTAGCTTTCATTTTGGAACTTTTCACTTCGGACTTATACTTCGTTCGGTAGAATCAGTAGCAAATCTTATACTGCAGCCTTGGCTTTTAAGCAAAATGCCTCCAAATTTGATTTCCTTGTCAAAACCAAATTGAATATATAATGACCTGCGTATGTCGATTTCTTTAAAATTCAATATATATATATATGTCGATTTCTTATATATATATGTGTGTATGTATATATATATATGTATGTATATGTATATATGTATGTATATATGTATATATGTATACACACACACACACACACATATATATATATGTGTGTGTGTGTGTGTGTGTGTGTGTATACATATATACATATATACATATATACATATATACATACATATACATACATATATATATATATATATATATATATATATATATATATATATATATACATACACACACACACACACACATATATAATCGTTTGGGGTTTGAGGGTTAAGCATCTCGGAGGACACTTGATTAAGGGCGATTGGGGAAAGGGATCTTAACCGATCCATTCCGGGTTGCAACAGAATCTAAATCGCAAGACGGACCTGAGATTTATCCCCAACGCCGCAGAAAAACGTTACTTATTACAACAGGTCAACGGGTTATACGAGACCGAGGGAAGCTCAAACAACGGGAGAGCAAAGAATATTTTTTTATAGAACCGAGGTCCATAAGGCGGGGGAAATCTTAGGGATCTGTTTTGCTGGCCAGATTTGGAGAAGCTAAGACCGACCCTTTCCCGCGTTATCTGTACTGTACTGTGCAGTATTTCTGTTGTTAGGCAAAGCGGCCCTTTGAAGTCCGTCGTTAGGGCGATGGAACGTTGAGATAATCGGGGGCGTGTCCTTGATCGAAGATGGAACGTTGAGGTTTCTCACCTGGTCGCTATGTTGCAATTCAGTTATTAGGCCAGCGTTTCCCAACCTTAGGAACTTGAAGATGCGTGGACTTCAACTCCCAGAATTCCCCAGCCAGCATAGCTGGCTGGGGAATTCTGGGAGTTGAAGTCCACGCATCTTCAAGTTCCTAAGGTTGGGAAACGCTGTATTAGGCATTGCAACGAGGCTGTACGGTCAGCGAGGCGCCTATGGGTTGAATATTTATTTACTGGTTGAATTTTATCTGCCTTCTGTCTGGCCGTGGGGCTACTCTAGGCGGCTTATTTTTATTTTATTTTATTTATTTTAATTCCATTTATCTCCCGCCCTTCTCCGAAGACTCAGGGCGGCTTACAAGCTTAGCAGTAGCCTTCATTCTATGTATATGCCTGCTTATTAGGGCTTACCACAGCGAAGGCGGAGAACTGAAAAGAAGTGTAAGCAGAACGTAGTAAAGTAACTGAACAACAACAACAACAACAAGGCAACAGTGATATACACAGGTAGGTTGGGAGGAATTCCCCCGGTTTGGCTTGTTCCAGCCGGGATTTCCGCAATCGGTGCACGAAGAATGAATAGAACAAGAAGCCAGCGCCAACTTTAATCACGGAGTTTAAAGCCGAGTGATCATTCAGCATGAATCCCCGGCTAGTTAGAAAAAAAAAATGGTCTCCTCTCCAAGCGTGAACTTTTTTTATACCTTTTCTTGGTTCTCGAAACTGTCGTTTCGGATTCGTGGTTTCAAAAGTGTCATTTCGGATTATAATAATAATAATATAAAGTTGGAAGGGACCTTGGAGGTCATCTAGTCCAACCCCCTGCTCAGGCAGGAAACCCTATACCGTTTCAGGCAAATGGCTGTCCAGTCTCTTCTTAAAAACCTCCAGTGTTGGAGCATTCACCACCTCTGGAGGCAGGTTGTTCCACTGGTTAATTGTTCTAACTGTCAGGAAGTTTCTCCTTAGTTCTAGGTTGCTTCTCTCCTTGACTAGTTTCCATCCATTGCTTCTTGTCCTGCTTTCAGGTGCTTTGGAGAACAGCTTGGCTCCCTCTTCTTTGTGGCAGCCCCTGAGATATTGGAACACTGCTATCATGTCACCCCTCACCCTTCTCTTCATTAAACTACACATACCCAATTCCAGCAACCGTTCCCAGTATGTTTTAGCCTCCAGCCCCCTAATCATCTTGGTTGCTCTTCTCGGTACCCTTTCTAGAGTCTCGACATCTTTTTTACATCGTGGTGACCAAAACTGGATGCAGTATTCCAGGTGTGGCCTTACCAAAGCATTGTAAAGTGGTATTAGTACTTCACTTGATCTTGATTCTATCCCTCTGTTAATGCAGCCTAGCACTGTGTTGGCTTTTTTGGCAGCTGCAGCACACTGCTGGCTCATATTGAAGTGATTGTCTACTAAGACTCCGAGATCCGTGGAGCAGGGTCCATCAATGGGCCACTGATTTTATTACACATCGCTCAGGGAAAAGGGTTTATCCTTGCCTCAGGAAAAGGATCTGGTGTGTTTCTATGCGTTTTATTATTATGTTTTTTTTCCCTGTGTCCCTGTTCTAATCCTGTCAGTCTTGATTGTCAATAGCCGGCCTCGCATTCAGACGGTTAAGCTCATCTTAAAATGTTTAAGTTG
>NC_139517.1:7372895-7400395 GCF_947247035.1 Vipera ursinii | reverse complement strand
CTGCAAGGAGACTTGGCCCAGGAGTCTCTTCATTTTATCTACACAATAAAAAAAAAACTTGTGAGGTAGGTTGGGTATAGAACTATCAGTACACTAGAGCAGGGGTGTCTAACTCAGTTTCATTGAGGGCCGCATCAGCATTGCGGTTGCCCTCAAGGGGCCGGGTGGGTGTGGCCAGGGTGGGCGTGGCCTACTGGGTGGGCGTGGCTAGAGTGCGTATGGCCTACTAGGTGGGCGTGGCCAGCTCTACATCGTTCCCATCAAGGGTGCCTATGGGGGCCTGGGCAGGAGTGGGACAGATCTGAGGGTCTCTGGCAGAAGGAGGGTCTCTGGGCCAGGGCTAAGGCAGTGGGGGCCGTTCCCTCACTGTTTCCAGGATGGGTTCGCGGGCCACATGAAACCACTTCGCGGGCCAGATCCGGCCCCCGGGCCTTGTGTTTAACATGTCTGCACTAGAGGCACGTAAGAAACTGTTGTAGCCAAAGGCATACTCGTAGTTTTTAGCCCATCCCAATCTCTATGGCCTGCCATGCATATTAATACTATAGCAATTCAACACAAATTTTTCGCATTGTAAGGTAATATAAAAAGTCACTTGGTCTTGCGATACGGTCCCTTTTCCAATGGCTTGTCTTTGATTTAAAAGAAGATCATGATCTGTATTAAGCTCCAAAGAACGTTGACATGTAAATCACATTTACATCCTTCAAAAGAGACCAAAAGAAAAAAAAAAGCTAAGAAGGAAACTAAAATAACAGAACACATCCTGTCCATCGGCCAACATCCAGATAAGCAGGGATTAACACCAGACGAACAAGTACAGAACAATACTTTTATTAAGAAACTACCAAGGAAGAAAAACCACACCACCAAAACCTCCAGGGCAAGCTATCGTAGACAAGCAAGAAAAAAAAACCCACACTCACAAGAACTGATGATGTTACCTAACTAAGGAAACGCCTGCAAGCAAACAACCAAGCAAAGAGAACACCAAGGATTCCCCCAAAGCTTTCATTCCTGGCCAGGGCACTGGGTTCCAAAGAACCACAAGTAGAATCTCACCAATTGAACAGAATAGACTAGAGTAATAACTTTATTGTTACTTAGAATGTACACTAATCGGTATACAGATCAGGCAATGATGGGAAAGGAAGCCTTAATGATTGGGACCCTAAATTAGGTTCTGCTTGAGCAGGGGGCTGGACTAGAAGACCTCCAAGGTCCTATTCTATTCTATTCTATTCTATTCTATTCTATTCTATTCTATTCTATTCTATTCTATTCTATTCTATTCTACTCTACTCTACTCTACTCTACTCTACTCTACTCTACTCTACTCTATTCCACTCCTAAATTCTATTCTATTCTATTCTATTCTATTCTATTCTATTCTATTCTATTCTATTCTATTCTATTCTACTCTACTCTACTCTACTCTACTCTACTCTACTCTACTCTACTCTACTCCACTCCACTCCTAAATTCTATTCTATTCTATTCTATTCTATTCTATTCTATTCTATTCTATTCTATTCTATTCTATTCTATTCTATTCTATTCTATTCTATTCTATTCTATTCTATTCAAATCTTTAGGCCATATTGACCAGTTATTGGCTGAGGAATTCAGGGAATTGAAGTCCACACATCTTAAAGTGGCTAAGGTTAAGAAACACTGCTAAACAGTAGACTCATGCCATCACCTTAAACCAATGCCAACAGCTCCTAGGGAATCAATGCATTTCTTTCGAAACTGATCCAATACAATATACTGCCCCACTTAACAATTGGACACCTGGATTTGCATTAGTTTTAGCTTCTAGATTCAAATATAATGCATTGCGGTATAATTCAGATCGGTAATTATTAGAATTTGGGTCACCATGAACAAGCTAACTTGATCTAGGTCAGGTTGATGCACCTGTTAAAATCTGAGGTGGCTCACGTTTTTGCTAAGAAGTCAGCCTGTTGTTTTCATCTGACTTTTTCCATTTCTCTAGCCCTCTTAACCATGAAAATACTTTCACTCCATATCATACTATATACCGGTACTCAGCTTGAAAGTTAAACCATATACAAATAGTGTTTTGTATCTGAGCTTCAAAACTGCTTTCTTAGAAAGTGCTCACCTGTCATCTTCACTGGGTGGGGATGGGAACTTAAAATGTACAGATTGTGAGGCCTCTTGCCTGTAAATAATAATAATAATAATAATAATAATAATAATAATAATAATAATAATAATAATAATAATAAGTTGGAAGGGACCTTGGAGGTCATCTAGTCCAACCCCCTGCTAAGGCAGGAAACCCTATACCATTTCAGAAAAATGGCTGTCCAGTCTCTTCTTAAAAACTTCCAGTGTTGGAGCATTCACCACTTCTGGAGGCAGGTTGTTCCACTGGTTAATTGTTCTAACTGTTAGGAAGTTTCTCCTTAGTTCTAGGTTGCTTCTCTCCTTGACTAGTTTCCATCCGTTGCTTCTTGTCCTGATTGAAAAAGTACAGAGATAGGAAAGCCCAGTGAATGTTTTATCTGCCATTCTCCCCATCGGATATTAAAATGGCTCTGCCTTGAATTTCTAATTGTGCCTGTGCTAGCATTGTTTTAGAAAGTCCCTAAAAACGTATCATAGAGGGCATTTCACACTCTAGGTATTGTACTGTACTATTTTATTATTAATAGAATAGAATATTCTTTATTGGCCAAGTGTGATTGGACACACAAGGAATTTGTTTCCGGGGCATAAGCTCTCAGTGCACATACAAACAACAAAGTGATAGGTCATACATCATAAATCAGATTTATAATCATTAATCCTCAGATACAAACAACAAGTGATAAATCATAATATACCAATAGGAAAAGGTAGTTGAAAAGATGAGAAGATGAGGACAGCCTACTACATGGGTTAGGCTTAAGACAGTGTTGTGGGAATTAGGTGTTATGTTTGGGTTTTATTGCATTGATTGTATTTTGTAAACTGCCAAGAGGCTGTTGAAGTGGTGGTGCATCTAATGAATTAATAAAATGAGTAAATAAATAAAATCTGAACAATTACTAGATGAAAGAATAAAGTTAACCCTTGGCCATACGGATTTTTTTGTTTTATCGTAGATAGATATGGGAACTCTAATGAAGTAATAATTGATCCTGTGTTTATGCCCATGTTTGCAGACATATTTTTTACACTTAAAAGATATTTCTTTAATCATTATGAATTGTAACATTAGGAACATTTAGAGCAATCAGTAAATTTAGTAAAAAAAATTTTTTAATGCTTTGCTATCCAGGCAGCTTGGAAATGTGCCATTTTTTTGCTGTCCTTAAAATATATATATATATATATATATATATATATATATATATATATATATATATATATATATATATATATATATATATATATATATATATATATATATATATATATATATATATATATATATATATATATATATATATATTTGGGCAAAAGAGGTTCTGCCCGAATGTTTTTTTAGAAAACAAGGGAAGGAAAAAAGAATTGCGTTGGCCGGGAATCGAACCCGGGTCAACTGCTTGGAAGGCAGCTATGCTCACCACTATACCACCAACGCTTCATGGATGCTCTTTTTGGAAAACATCTTTAGATCATAAGCACCACATGCATTTTTGTATTATAAAGTGTTAAGCAGTTATCAAGACACCAGGTGGCGCTGTGGGTTCCGAAAACTGAGATTCGACGTGTCAGTAATTTGCTCTGCCAATTTCCTTTTTCTCTTGCTACAATTAAATGTCAATCATATCTATCTTTACCGAATTTCCTTATTGAAGTGGACAATCAGTTGTAAGGAGTTTGCAGTGACTGTAAGAACAAGGGTACTTGTGGTAGTAAACGAGAAGTATTGAAACATTTGTAACAGTATTTATTTTTTTAAATCATTGACTTAGAATATTCCTTGTTTTGCCTAATAGCAAATAGCCTGCAAGATTTTACGATATGGAAAAATGAAAGGGGGGATAAAAAACTTTGAATGAAAGGCTTGACTTTTAGTTGACAAAAGTTGCCATTTCTTAGTTGTTTTTTTAATTTAGTGTTTCTCAAACTCAGCAACATTACGATGTATGCAGTTCGGCTCCCACAATTTTCCCAACTTGATGTGTTGGAGTCCCCACAACGTAAAGTGGTTGGGGTTGAGAGACATTGTTTCATTCCATGTTGTTCGCATCTAGTGACTTTCATTCAGCATGGAAAAAGCGGAGCACTTGGGTCACTTTTGATACGTGGATAGGAGACCACCAGGAAATCACAGGGTTTTAGGTTAGATTGAAAATTAGGAAAAGCACCCCAGAGAAGACAGCCAACCTTCCCTTTGTGCATGAAAGTGAACACAATTTAAGACGGGTCTCTGTCTCTCTGCCTACGTTTTATTTATTTATTTATTTATTTATTTATTTATTTATTTATTTATTTATTTATTTATTTATTTATTTATTTATTTATTTATTTTATTCATTCATTCATTTATTTATTTATTTAGATTTATATACCGCCGTTTCCCGAAGGACTCAGGGCGGTTTACAGGGCATTTAAAAGAGAGTCAATACAAACATTAAAACAAATTAAAAAAGATTAAATAAAACCCTGAGAACAGTAAAAAACCCAATTATTGTTTTAGATCCTTTGAGAATGCCAAACGCTTTTCTTAAAACCTCATCTTGCCTTAGAGAATAAAAGTATAATAACAATAGAATTATTTTATTTTCGGGCTAAGGTAAGGGAACCCAAATGTCCTTTTCATTATATGTAATATGCGTTATGTAGGGATAGTAGTCCAACAAGGAGAAGGACAAGGAGTAATCTGACAGCAGCCTTGTAGTACTTGAGGAGTTGTCACAGAGATGAGGAGTTTGATCTGTTCTCCAAAGCACCTGAAGAAGCACAACGGAGATGTGTAATCAAGGAGAGAAGCAACCTAGAACTGAGGAGAAATTTCCTGACAGTCAGAACAATCAATCAGTGGAACCAGTGTATTTAAAAGTTAAGTAGTTTACTATTTTCTTATTTCTTTTTCTTCTCTCTTTTTTAAAAGATATTTTATTTATTTTATTTATTTAATTGAATTTCTATACCTCCCTTCTCCCGAAGGACTCAGGGCGGTGTACAGAGCAATAAAAGCACTACATACAAAAGATAAAAATAAGATTAAATTAATTAAGCCCTAACAATAAATAATTAAAAATACCCCAAACCCTTAAACCAGGCCGGCCTGTTCAAATAAATAGGTTTTCAGATCACGGCGGAAAGAGCGAAGGTCGGGAGCCATCCGGAGCTCAACCGGTAATTGATTCCAATTAATTTAAAATTGAAATTTAAAAGTGTTGGGATGGCCTGTGTGAGGAAAAAGACTTAAATATTTTAAGTGTAATTAATTCTGAGAAAATCTTAACCAGTAAGAATGTTTTGAATATTGTGCAGAAAACAAATTTAAATAAGCCTTTTGTAAACAGGATCTATGACAAGGCAATGAAGATGATCAGTTAGAGAAGAAGCTTTATATCGATGTGGTTATTATTTGCAGAAATATTAGAAAAATGTCTATATTTAATTGTTATTTATCCAAATAATACGAATTGTATTAATTCAAGGTTGGCAAAAGAGAATAGTATTGGAAGAAGAGAAAATCAAGCAAAGCTATTATGTGGACCATAGAATTATACAAACTACTTGTTATTGATTGCTTTTTAAATATAAACCCCAACATGCTGTTTACCAAATATCAAGGTGATTATGTTAAAAAAAATCTATAAAACATTTTTTTAAAAAAAATAAAAGTTGTGGTTGCTCCATCACCCGGGGTTTTCAAGAGGATACTAGACAGTCTCTTGTCTGGAATGGTATAATGTCTCCTGCTTGAACAGGGGGTTGGACTAGATGACCTCTGAGGTCCCTTCCAACCCCATTGCAGGTAGTCCGTGACTTACAACAGTGACCACTTTAGGGACCATTGAACTACACTGAAAAGTGACTTATGACCATTTTTCACAGTTATGACTTTTACAGCATCCCCACAATCATGTGATCAAAATTTACATGTTGGCAGCTGGTTCATGTTTCTGACTGTTGCCGTGTTCCAGGGACATGTGATCCCCTTTTGCGACCTTCTGACAAGCTAAGTCCAGGGGGATTCCAGATTCACTTAAAAACCAGGTTACTAAATTAACAACTGCAGGGATCCGCTTAACAACTCTGGCAGGAAAGGTGGTAAAATGGGCCAAAACTCACTTAACAAATGTCTCACTTAACAACGGAACCTTTGGGCTCCATTATGGGTTGTACGCCATAATGACTGCCTGTTTTCTATGTTCGACGTTTTCTAATTATTTCCAGATAAGAGAACCAAACGACGAAGGGACGCAGAAGAAGGTGAACATTTTGAGACACTGAAGTGAAGCCATTTTACTTCGTTAATTTAATCCTGTCAGAAGCATCATTGTTAAAAATCGCTTTTACCAAGCTCTTAAGAACCTGTCACTTGAATCTATGGGCTGCCTGCCCAAAACAAGCAATTTATTGGCTTCAACATTGTTCAGCTTATGTCTCCAAGGAGAGAGCCTCTGCCAATTGGCTCGTTGGTCTAGGGGTATGATTCTCGCTTTGGGTGCGAGAGGTCCCGGGTTCAAATCCCGGACGAGCCCTTCTTTTGACTGCACCTATCTCTATTTTCAAGTATCCTGAGGAGACAGTGTTTATATTATATTTCAGGACAATGACAGCTGGACCAATCTTTGAAATAACTGATGCCTGAGTCCCATCCAGCCTTAAAAGGGACACAGTGCTGTGGGAAAGATCTACTGTTATAATTTTTTATAAACTGCGTTAGAAACGTCGAACGAGGAATCCTATTTAATTAACCTAAGCTCTAACAAAGTTACCGCTCAGTGAGAGAAAGTTACAAATAGCTGACAGGAGCCTCAGGAGAAAAAAAAAACCTCAGGAAAAAAGCCGACAAGCGATAATAGAAAAGAAATCCTGTCACTTCATAAGCGAACCTAAGAATTAATTAAACGCTTGTTGTAAATTGTAAAAACAAACAAGCGAGCATGCAAAACTTAATTTGCACTGTGTAAACATCATTACAACGCTTCTAGTTTCAAGGAAAAGATTAGATCGTTGCTTGATTTAATCAACTTTTTTTTTCCAGGTTAATAAGAAATGCTTAGGGGGAAAAAAATAAAATAAACCAGGAAACCCAATTAAAGAAGCTGATTGAGAATACTATTAATATTGTTGCTAGAGTGTTTTCTGTTGTGTAGTCTGCCTTCCATGGGCTTCAACCCTGGCAATAGACTTCCTCCTCTTTGAGTACAGTTGGTTCTCACCGTACGACCACAACTGAGCCCAAAATTTATGTTGCTAAGTGAGGCATTTGTTAAGTGTGTTTTGCCCCATTTTAGTTGTTAAGTGAATCGTTGCAATTGTTAAGTTAGTCACAACGGTTATTAAATGAGTCCGGTTCCCCCATTAACTTTGCTTGGCAGAAGGTTACCACATGACCCTGGGATACGGCAACCGTCATAAATATGAGTCAGCTGCCGAGCATCTGAATTTTGATCAACATGACTGTATGGATGCTTGCAATGGTCGTAAGGGTGAAAAATGCTCAAAAGTCACTGTTTTCAGTGATGTAACTTTTTTAAAAAAATAGATATTTTATTAAGTTTTTAATAACGCGTTGTCTGGGTTCACATATTTAACATTAATAGTAATACAACTTCCATTTCTACTGTCTATTCCGTTTTTCTAGCCATTTATAAAAATTGTTCCATGTTTGAAAATATTCTGTATCTTCTTTCCCTTTCATTTCCATTTCCGCACAATCCAAAATTTTCCTAATTGTATCTTCTTCTGAGGGTGTTTCTTCATTTTTCCAATATTGTGTAAATATAATTCTCGCTGCTGTTAATACATGTAATATTAAATATATACATTTTGTCATAGTTCTCTCTGTAATTATACCTAGAAGAAATAGCTTAAAATCTACATGTTTTCTTAACATTTTCTGTAACCAATTTTTGACCATTTTTTTTTTTTTTGCTTTAGGGCATGTCCACCAAAGGTGATAGTACGTGCCTGGCTTTTGCCTACATTTCCAACAGTTACTAGATACGTTTTAAAACATTTTTGCTAATCTTGCAGGTGGTAAATGCCATCTACTGTATAAGACATTTTATATAGATTTTCTTTCTAAGTAACTGCCCTTGTTATTTTACAGTTTTTTTCCCAGAAATTTTGCCATTTTTCTAATTCTACATTGTGCCCAAAGTTTTTTGCCCAAGTTATCATTGTTTCTTTAACTTGTTCATCTTCCATCTTCAGGTTTAACAAAACTTTATAGAGTTTTTTAATCAGTTTTTCATCTGAAGACAACAGTACCTGGTCAAACACTGTTTGATCTTTATAAACACCATATATTTTAGCAACTTTTATGTATCCTATTTGCATTTGCAAGTGTGGCCACCATGATAGCTCAATGCACTGTTCTTCCAATTCTTGCTTAGTTTGTAATTTCCCATCAGTATTCAAAATGTCTCTGTATGTCACATGTTTCTCATAGTTGATTAAATTTGGGTGCACAAACGCTTCCATTGTTGAGATCCATCCTGGCATTTTCATGTAAATTTTCATTTTTATCTTTTCCCATGTCAGAAGCAAGGCATTTCTTGTATAGTGATTCTGAAAATACTTACGGATTTTGTTCTTCCCATACCATAGAAAAGCATGCCATCCAAGTTATAGGTTATGATCCTCTAGATCAAGGGTGTCAAACTCAATTTCATTGAGGGCCGCATCAGCATTGCGGTTGCCCTCAGGGGGCCGGGTGGATATGGCCAGGATGGGCGTGGCCTACTGGGTGGGCGTGGCTAGAGTGCATATGGCCTACTGGGTGGGCGTGGCCAGCTCTACATCGTTCGCATCTAGGGTGCCTATGGGGGCCTGGGCAGGAGTGGGACAGATCTGAGGGTCTCTGGCAGGAGGAGGGTCTCTGGGCCAGGGCCAAGGCAGTGGGGGCCGTTCCCTCACTGTTTCCAGGATGGTTTCACGGGCCACATGAAACCACTTCGTGGGCCAGATCCAGCCCCCGGGCCTTGTGTTTGACATGTCTGCTCTAGATATATTAGACTTTTGTGTCTAAGGGTTATCCACTCTTTTAACCATGTTAATACAGCTGCTTGCTAGTATAGAACCTAGTCTGTGAGCCCAAATCCTCCATTTTCTTTTCCTTCTTGTAGCAATTTCAGTCTGATTCTGACGTTGTAACTTTGAACGGTCACTAAATGGAATGCGGTGGAATATAATTGGGTATGTGTAGTTTAACGAAGAGAAGGGTGAGGGGTGACATGATAGCAGTGTTCCAATATCTCAGGGGTTCCCACAAAGAAGAGGGAGGAAAGCTATTCTCCAAAGCACCTGAAGGCAGGACAAGAAGCAACGGATGGAAACTAATCAAGGAGAGAAGCAACCTGGAATTCTGGAGAAACGTCCTAACAGTGAGGACAATTAACCAGTGGAACAACCTGCCTCCAGAAACAGTGAATGCTCCAACTGTCAGGACCCACCCCAAACCACGTCTTACGAAGACAAAACTCTTGGAGCCAAATCTAGTCCAAAAAGAATCTTTACTATGACATGCTTGGTTGTAGGAATACAAGACAGGACTTAATATTGTCCCACGAACTAAACCCTTATAAAGAGTTCCCGGTTTAACCCCCCCTTAACCCCATTTGGTCAGTCCCCCATCCTTTATCTCGTATCATCCCTCTCGTGGGAAAAAGGAACTTAGGACCCTTCATGTTTATTGCTCTCTTCCGTGACACAAGCCAGATGCTAGCCCCCCCCTTTTGTTTCCCCAGTTCAAAAGGCTTCTCTTTTCCTTTGAAATGCCTAATACCGGTTCAATACACATCCATCCCCTCCTCTTCGGGAGATGGCAGAATCCATGGAATAATGTTTGAAACATACATTTATGAATATGATATAAATGGATTCTGACACCAACACTGGAAGTTTTTAAGAAGAGACTGGACAGCCATTTGTCTGAAATGGTATAGGGTTTCCTGCCTGAGCCAGGGGTTGGACTAGATGACCTCCAAGGTCCAACTTTAATAATAATAATAATAATAATATAATAATAATAATAATAATAATAATAATAATAATAATAATAATAATAGGAAGTCGAGGATTACCTGTAGCACCACCAGCGTCTTTTCTCTTCGCTGCTGAAATGCGAACCAGATTTTCCTTCCAACAATGTCTTTGTAATAAAATTTGAGAGATGCACTGAGCAATAAAAAGGGGACCAAACCTTGATTTTTTAAGTCAGTGGGGTCGAGTGATTATTCTGAAGAGTAAACAGAAGGAAATTAAGCAAGGCATAACCGAAACACCTTGCCCAGAAAGAGCAAATTATAGTACATCAAATTTTATTGGCAGCTGGAAGCGGGGTGGGGGAGGGGAGGGAGAGCTCTGCCACTATCATTTCTCGCTTCGCTCCAGTGGCGCAACCGGTTAGCGCGCGGTACTTATACAGCAGTACTAAGCAATGCCGAGGTCGTGAGTTCGAACCTCACCTGGAGCAGGTTGTTTTTTATTTCTTTGGAGAGCTTTGTAAACTCGGCCCCATAATGGGACAATACCGTACACATTCATCTTCGAGTTCTGGCTTTTTTTTTATTGTCGATTTAGAAATATCAAGGCTATTAGGCAATTCCGGAGGATGACAGTTGCAGACAGTTTTCCTCTGTAAAGAAAACCTGGTATTTTCGGAGGCTTCCTAAGAGAAAGAAAGAAAGAAAGAAAGAAAGAAAGAAAGAAAGAAAGAAAGAAAGAAAGAAAGAAAGAAAGAAAGAAAGAAAGAGAAAGAAAGAAAGAAAGAAAGAAAGAAAGGAAAGAAAGGAAAGAAAGAAAGAAAGAAAGAAAGAAAGAAAGAAAGAAAGAAAGAAAGAAAGAAAGAAAGAAAGAAAGAAAGAAAGAAAGAAAGATCTCTATTGCTTCCCTTCTAAAATGACGGAGAATAATGGAAATATACTTTGTTTTTCCCTGTAGAGACTGAATTGGGAATTTGCCTTCTTCTAGAAACAGGTGGTATTGCAAAACTTCTAATTTTACCACCAACCACCCCGGATTTTTTTTTCCAAAATATGTCAATCCTCACCTTGCTTGGGAAAAAAACACAAAAAAACCCAACCCATCTATTTGTATAGATTGCAGTGAATATTTGTATTTAAAACATGAGAATGGACTTTTACAATCTGTACTAGATTTAACTGTGTTATCTTTTAAAGAGCAATGAGAATGTCCTACCAAAAATTTGATATATTTTTTTTTTAAAAAAAATATTAAAAAGGAGTGGCCCGTACGGGGATCGAACCCGCGACCTTGGCGTTATTAGCACCACGCTCTAACCAACTGAGCTAACCGGCCCGTGTTGAAACTTCCTCGTTTTAACTACAGTAGCAGAAAAGATTGTCAGAAATGCAAATAGTCCTACCTTAGCGTGCATTTATTAAAATAGACTAGAATAGAATAACAGAGTTGGAAGGCACCTTGGAGGTCTTCTAGTCCAACCCGCTGCTCAGGCAGGAAACCCCATACTATTTCAGACAAATGGCTGTCCAGTCTTTTTGTTATGTATTGGGCTTAAGTGAGCGCTGGCATAACAGATACCACCAGGTGGCGCTGAACTGAAACTGTTGTGGCCGGGATCAGTTTTCGGCGGGAAAGAGAGGTTCACCCTGATTGGTTGGATGTGTACCTGCTCAGGTATATAAAGGGCGCAGGCAACCCCTATTCCTCAGTACAGTCACTTCTACCAATAAAGAGCTGCTAATAAGGGATTTTTCTTAATAACTTTATCCATAGGAATTGAATGATTTTTTTTATTCATTTATTTTATTTATTTAATTCAGGGGTCTTCAAACTTAGCCCTTTTATGACTTGTGGACTTCAACTCCCAGGATTCCTCAGCCAGTGTGCCTGGATGAGGAATTCTGGGAGTTGAAGTCCACAAGTCATAAAAGGGCCAAGTTTGAAGACCCCTGATTTAATTCCATTTATATCCCGCCCTTCTCCCAAGACTCAGGGTGGCTTACAAACTTAGGGATTCCATTTTTCTTATGTAAATTAAATTTATTTAGGTCATAACAAAGGGAAAAAAACAGCACTAAAAATTGAGGCATTCACCTTTTATTCTGGATCATTTCATAAAATTCATCTTCTTTGGGGGAATATAAAATTCCATAAATGTACTGTCTCTGCTTGTTAACTCTTTGCTTCCCTATTCTATCTCTAAAGAAGCTTTTCTCAACCATGACAATTTTAAGAGATAACGTAACCTTTTTTTGTCATTTACCGTGCCCATTTACTGTGGGCACATTGGCCCACATTAAAAATGGAATTTAGTTGCTTGCTGCCAAAGTGTACACGTAGGCAACACACATTTAAACATTCTATATACAACATACGGCATAAACTGAGATTCAAGGTACTGGTAATGGTTTTTAAGGCCCTACATGGCATGGGTCCGGAGTACCTTAGGGAGCACCTGCTGCCGGCATCAACTTCCCTCTGCCCTGTACGTTCCCACAGAGAGGGCCTCCTCAGGGTGCCACCGATCAGAGAATGTCAATTGGTGGCCCCCAGGGGGAGATCCTTCTCTGTGGGCGCCCCGGAGCTATGGAATCGGTTGCCGGTTGAGCTCCGGATGGCGCCCGATCTTTGCTCCTTCCGTCGCGATCTGAAGACATTCTTATTTGAACAAGCCGGTCTGGCCTGATGGGGGATAGGTTGGGTTTTTTATTCTCATTTTATTATATGTATTTATTGTTTTTAGCTGGGCACATGTTTAATTCTTTTTTAACTTTTGTATTTTTGTATTTTTATATATCTGCCCTGTTCACCGCCCTGAGTCCTTCGGGAGAAGGGCAGTATATAAATAAAATAATAATAATAATAATAATAATAATAATAATAATAATAATAATAATAATAATAATAATAATAATTTATTATTATTATTATTATTATTATTATTATTATTATTATTATTATTATTATTATTATTATTATTATTATTATTATTATTATTATTACTTCAAATCCCAGCTGGTTGGGGGGGACTCTGGGAGCTGAAGTCCACACATTTTAAAATGGCTAAGGTTCAGAAACACTGGATTTTACAAAAATAAAAGAGAAATTAAAACAAGCACGTGCACCAGCTTCAGTGAATGGAATCCACGTAAGAAGGAAGGAAAAAAAGAGAGAGACGCCAAAACACACGTGGTGGGATTCTAGACTTTTCCTGGTTTCCTAATTCTGACCAATCCCCAACGAGTTCCGAACATTCGAACGCGGTGAGAGTTCTAATTCTTTCTTTCCCAGCCAATCAGAAGGGAGCGAGATGGCTATAAAAGGACTGCCGCGAAAGCGCGCTTTCTTTCGCTCGCGTTTTCGGCGAGGAGGAGCGAGCAGTGGCGTAGCGTGGGTTGTCAGCACCCGGGGCAAGGCAAGTAATTTGCGCCCCCTAACCCGTGGATTTTAGCACTCGAGTCTCTTCCACTAGCTCAGGAATTCTGGGAGTTGAAGTCCATGAGTCATAAAAGAGCCAAGGTTGCCTACCCTTGAGTTAGGTTCAAGGCAAAAAAGGGTCTCTGGAGAAGAGGGAAAATGCTAGTTTAAAACTGAAACAAGGCAACTTTAAGGTGCCTCAGCTGTGATTTAGGATGAGACAAAGAGAGGACATAGCGTTGAAAATGGTTAATGGGGCATGTTTGTTCCACTCTTAGTGGATGTCAAGATAAACCCCACGAGAGAATGACCTTACAACAGATGTGAATAGGCTTGGACTACGTTTGTAGATTGAGTGCATACATCACATGGAGCGATGATGGGCTTCATCAAGATTTATGATCCCACAATTGGCTAGTTTTCTCCATCTTGTCCTAAACCCTGGATACCAACCACAGTTTATGGCTTAGCATGTGGTGTGGGATGACTGTCAGGACCCACCTCAATCCACATCTTAGGAAATAAGAACTCTTGGATGCAAGTTTAGTCCAAAAGGAAAATGTTTACTAGGAAGGAATTGATTGTGGGAATACAAGACGGAATCTGAGAAAAGTTACATTTCAATCCTATATAAACCATTCCCATTCCAGCCCCTCCCCTCATCCATTTGGTCAGGCTGTCGTCAGTTGCTAGGTGTCAGGTTCTTCCATGGGAAAGGGAACTCTCCTTGGTTTTATGGTTATTGCTTCCCTTTTTTCAGTTGTAAATGAAGACACAAACCATATCTGTCTGTCCCCCTCCCTTCCCCCGTTAAAACATCCCCTGTTGTTTGAAAATCGCTTTAGTAACCATCCTCTCCCCCCCCCCTCGGAGAGATGGCAGAATCCCCAGTAATAGCACGTTGTTCTACCTATACAATTATGAAATGTGATATAAATGGATTCTGACATTCGGCTCTCCTTTCAGAAAAAAGATGAGTCCATCTGTGGGGAAAGAAAACATATAACTGTTAACCTGGTTTGTTTGGATATTCTGTATGAAACCTCTTAAGCAACTTAGGTGCTTTAACATGGAGTTTGTTAACCCATTCGTTTTCTGAGGAGGGGAGGTGTTTCCATGCCACTAAATATTGTATCGTTCCATGGTGTTTTCTGGAATCTAAGATTTCTTTCACTTCAAAATGTTGTTCTCCTTCCACCATGATGGGGGGTGGTGGTGGTGGGATTTTTTCTCGTAGTGGAGATTGTTGTTCTCTCTTTAATAGACTGCAGTGGAAGGTTGGGTGTATTCGTCTAAGATTTTTGGGTAGTTCTAATTCAACTGTTACTGGGTTTATGATTCTTTTAATTGGAAAGGGTCCAATATATTTTGGTCCTAGTTTTTTACAGGGTTGGAGTGATTTCAGGTATTTTGTGGATAAATATACCATCTCTCCTACCCTAAATGGTGTGGGATCGGTTCTTTTTTTGTCTGCCTGTGTCTTGTATGCTTTTCTGGCATCTTCCAACGCTTTCCTAACGATTGGCCATGTATTTTGTAATTGAGCAATCCATTCCTTCAGGTCAGGGATAACCGGTTCTTTTGGGGTTAGTTCTGGTATTGGGTTGAAACTCTGGCCTGTAGCTACTTGAAAAGGAGTGTAACCTGTGCTTGAGTGGACTGCATTATTATATGCTACTTCTGCAAAAGGCAGTAGGTCCGTCCAGTCGGACTGCTGAAAATTAATATAGCATCTCAGATATTGTTCAAGTATATTATTAAGTCTTTCAGAAGCTCCGTCTGTCTGAGGATGGTGACTAGATGACAGTCCTTGGGTGGTTCCTAAGAGGGATAAAAATTCTTTCCAAAATGCCGATGTAAATTGCACCCCTCTGTCAGATATGATGCGTTGTGGTACCCCGTGCAATCTGTAAATATGCTGTACAAAAAGTTTTGCTAATGCTTTTGCAGTCGGGATTTTTTGGCAAGGTATGAAGTGTACTTGCTTAGAGAACAGATCTGTGACAGTCCAGACTACGGTGTTTCCATTACTTTCAGGCAGTTCTACGATAAAATCCATGGCTATTTCTTTCCATGGGGCTGAGGGGTTTGCCACCGGTTGTAACAGACCTGGCGGTTTCCCTTGCAGTCTTTTGGCCATCGCGCAAATTTGACAGCTACCCACATAGCTTTCTATGTCCTTTTTCATAGATGGCCACCAAAATTGCCTTTTAGTTAAGTGTAAGGTTTTTACAAACCCAAAGTGTCCTGCTGATTTTGTATCATGGCACAGTTGCATGAAATTGATTCTCTGTGTGGCAGGTATATATAGCTTCTCCCCCACCCACGGTAGTCCATCTTTAATTGTGCACACATGTTTATTTTTCTGGAACCATTCATCACTTTCCAAAGATTTCCTGAATTCTATTCCAGTTTGGCTATCTACCTTCGGCTTCATTTTTTCTTGTGCCCTGGTGGTGACTGGTGCTGCCAGTTGTTGTTCCGGTACAAGTGGTTTAAAGTCAGTAACTCTTGTGCTGTTATATTGGGGCATGCGGGATAATGCATCTGCAAGGAAGTTCTTTCCCCCTGGTAAGTGTTTGAGAGTGAAATTGAATTGGTGAAAATGTTGGGACCAGCGGGCTTGCTTAGGAGTGAGCTTCCTGGGCGTTTTTAGTGCTTCCAAATTTTTGTGGTCTGTCCAGACCTGGAAAGGTATTTTATTTCCTTCTAAAAATTGGCGCCATGTTAGTAATGCCCACCTCAGCGAGAATGCCTCTTTTTCCCATATTGGCCAGCGTTGTTCTGTTTCTGTGAGTTTTCTGGATGTGTATGCGCATGGTTGCAATGTCCCCCCATCATTTTCTTGTAATAGTACGGCTCCTACCGCTACATCACTCGCATCTGCCTGTATTACAAAAGGTTTGTCGGGATCTGGGTGTTTTAGGACAGGTTCAGCAGAAAAAAGTCTCTTTAGCCTCTCAAATGCTGCTTGACATTCCATTGACCATTTCAGAGGCTGGCTGGGTTTCACGGGTGACCCCCCCTTCGTTTTCAACAAATTTGTGAGGGGCATGGCTATTTGGCCAAATGCGGGGATGAATTGGCGGTAGAAGTTTGCAAACCCCAGGAAACTTTGCAATTGCTTCCGTGTGCGGGGGGGTGCCCACTCTAGTACTGCTCTGACCTTCTCAGGGTCCATTTCGATGCCCTCTGGAGATATGCGATATCCCAGGTAGTCGATTTTTTCCTGATGGAATTCACACTTTGATAATTTAGCATATAAGTGGGCAGCTCGCAACTTCTTCAGGACTGCTCTGACTAGTTTGATATGTTCCTCTTTAGTTTCTGTGAAGATAAGGATGTCATCGAGGTAAACCAGGACCCCCTTATATAGGTGCTCTCTCAGCACGTCATTAATTAATTGCATAAAGACTGCGGGGGCCCCTTGCAGTCCGAATGGCAATACTTTGAATTGATAGCACCCCATTGGGCAGTTGAATGCAGTCTTCCATTCGTCTCCTTCCTTAATCCTAATTCGGTAGTATGCTTCCCTCAGGTCTAGTTTGGTAAAAATCTTTCCTTTCGATAGGTGGGATAACATATCCTTCATTAGGGGAAGGGGGTACAGATTACATTCACTAATTGTTTTCAAATTTCTATAGTCCACAACCAAACGAAAGGATCCATCCTTCTTCTCCCTGAACAGAACCGGGGCGGCCACTTTGGGTTTGGCAGGCTCAATAAATCCTCTTTCTAAGTTTTTCTTTATGAATCTCTCCATTTCTGCCATTTCCCTTGGGCTCATGGCATACATCCTGGGTTTTGGGAGTTTTGCCCCAGGTTTGAATTCTATGGTGCAGTCTGTGGGGCGGTGGGGGGGAAGCTCATCTGCTCTTTCCTCACTGAAAACCTCAGCCAGGTCCCTGTATTCCTCTGGTATCTCTGGTAATCCCTTCTCTTTCCCCACTGCTGCTGTCTCCTCCCTCTGGGTTGGGGGGGTGCTTTTGGAGTCTACGTTCTTCTGCCCCCCCTTTGGGAAGTTGAGTTCTGCTGTCCTCCAGTTTATCCCGGGGTTCCATTTCTTCAGCCATTCCAGTCCTAGGATCATTGGGCATTCCATGCCTGGGGCCACTATAAACGTTATGTCCTCCTCATGGGGCCCCAGTGATAGGTGGATTGGTAAAGTGGCTAGGGTGGCTGGTCCTCCCCCTGCTATTGTCCCATCTAATTGACTAAAAGAGATTGGATGTTTTAGCCTCCTCACTGGGATGCTCAATCTCTCCACCAGCGTTGGGCTGATAAGGCAGCGGATGCACCCAGAGTCTATCAGAGCTTTTATTTTGGCTGCTTCAGGCATAGGGGAAGCTAATATAGTCACTGTCTTAAGCATGGGTGGAAGGGGTCCACTTACCAATGGTTCTCCCTCTGAGCTGTCTTCCGAGTTGTCCACCGTCCCTGCGGTGCAGGCTGGAGTCCAGTCCCAGTTCCTGGCAGGAATTGTGGACTCTACAGCCTCTGTCCCCTTCATGGAAGATTCTTTTGTGTTGCCTTGGGGCTTCCCCGGCTTCTTGGAGGATGATGCCTCTGGTTTTCGGGGGGGGGGGCTTTTGAACGACATTCTGCAGCACGGTGGCCCTCTCTCCCGCAGTTGAAACAACTTGTTGATTTTTTGGCTGTGGCTGGTGGTTTTTCCCCCTCGCGTGTTTGCTCGGGTGGCAGGCGGCCCCATGGTTTTCCTCTGCGGTGTCTCTTCAGTAGGTCTATTTCCACTTCCTCCGCCAGGATGTACCAGTCGTCGAGGTGGGGTGGGTCTCCTCGAGGCAGGCAAGCATCATACAGGTCGTAGTTCAGACCGTCTTTGAAATGGCTAAGGAGGATGTCTTCTGGCCAGTTCAGCTTGCTGGCAATGGCTCGGAATTCTTGGGTATAATCAGCCACTGCTCGCCTGCCCTGCCTCACCGTTTTGATTCTCTCCCGGGCCTTACGGTCAGCCAAAGGATCCTCGAACCGTCGCCTCAAAGATGACATGAATCGGTTGAAGTCGTTGAGTTCTGGGGCATTGGAGTCATGCAAGTTCACCACCCAGTCTGCAGCCATCCCGTCCAGGGCAGATTGCACAATTCGGATGCGTGTTTTGTCACTGGGGATGTCCCGTCCATACTCTTCCATGTAGCTGAGGACTTGGGTTAGGAAAAATCCCAGTCGTGATGGCTCCCCCTTGAATTTGACTTCCAGGGGTGGGAGTCTTTGGCTGGAGCGTTGTCTGCGCCGTGGCCGGTATCGCTCCTCATCCTGGTCCCCATCTGTGGTTCTGGGGGGGTGGGTGGGTACTGCTGAGGCAGCAATTCCTGTTCCATTGGATGGCCCCGGGGTTTCAGGTGTTGGATCCCCTCCGTTACCTTTCCAGTTGCGTCCCCAGGCGCTGCCTCGGTTGCGATTTTCAGCTCTCTCCTCCCTCAGTGAACTCAGGGTTGCTTTCATCAGATCAATGGCCTTTTCCAGGATCCGCTCCTCCTCGCTGGCGTGCAGGGAACTCTCCATCTCTTGCCTCCATTCCGGTTGGTGGTTACTACGCCTCAGGGTCTTTTCTCCCGAAGCCTTTTCCCACTCACTTTTCCTTCCAACGCCCATCGACCACCGGGGTTTTCGGTCGTACTGCTCCACCGCTTCTTCCCCGGGGGAATATGCTGCTTCAGTTTCCCATTGTCTCTGGGATTCCATTTGGGGGGAAGACTCCCCCTCCATGGGGCTTCCCTCCTCTCTTGCTTCGTCGCCAGACATTTGTATTTGTTGCAAAGTCCCCCGGTAAGGTTTTCCCTTCCAGGTTGACTCTTAAAGCAGATTCCGTCTACTGTCAGGACCCACCTCAATCCACATCTTAGGAAATAAGAACTCTTGGATGCAAGTTTAGTCCAAAAGGAAAATGTTTACTAGGAAGGAATTGATTGTGGGAATACAAGACGGAATCTGAGAAAAGTTACATTTCAATCCTATATAAACCATTCCCATTCCAGCCCCTCCCCTCATCCATTTGGTCAGGCTGTCGTCAGTTGCTAGGTGTCAGGTTCTTCCATGGGAAAGGGAACTCTCCTTGATTTTATGGTTATTGCTTCCCTTTTTTCAGTTGTAAATGAAGACACAAACCATATCTGTCTGTCCCCCTCCCTTCCCCCGTTAAAACATCCCCTGTTGTTTGAAAATCGCTTTAGTAACCATCCTCTCCCCCCCCCCCTCGGAGAGATGGCAGAATCCCCAGTAATAGCACGTTGTTCTACCTATACAATTATGAAATGTGATATAAATGGATTCTGACAGTGACCCAACATGTTAGGCAACAAACAATGACTTCCAACTTACAATGCCTCAGCTTCCCAAGGTTATTCCAAATTGTCCATATTCCAGATTGTTGCCTCCTGCAGACCCACAGTCCAGGCTACCCCCTTCCTCCCCCTTTCCCCTCCCAACCCGGGCTCGCTCGATGTCCTGGATTTCAAGTCCCAGTCATCACCAATTCGTCCAGGGTCAATCAAGGATGAGGGATGCTGTAGTCGAACGTACTGGGAAGTCTCTGCTTACCTGGGAATGAATCTCACGGAACTTGCTTCGGCTACTTCTCAGCACGGAGGGGATTGGACTATAAAGTGACCTTATTAAATTCAACACGGATTCGAGAGTGGGTCTTGTCAATTTCTCGGACCTACCCCCCAAAGGGAAAACTCTGAAGTCCCGTTGACTAGTCAATTTCAGGCAGATTCCTCTTCCCAACTAGGACTACTAGGACAAGTGCCGTTCTCTTCCTTCCTTTTCTGGCAGAGATTTCAGGAACTTGGCGCTACCTGGACTTCCGTCCCTCTCCAGTCACCTTCCTCCTCTCCTCAATACCTTCCGGACAAGGTACATTGCCCCCCTCCCCCTCCTTACCCCACAATAGAAACCCAGTGAAACCAATTGCCCAAAGATAGCGGCTGTCTCAAAAGTGAACTTCCACGGCCGAGGGGAAGCTCCTCCGAATTCTCAACCTGGGAGCTCCCGTTTGTCTTGGTTAAGAGGAAGTTCAAGATCAGGGGCAGCCGCCGAGTGATTTTGAGAACCGCCTATCCGTTCCTCTTGCTTAAATGGAGGGTGATGGATTGGTTATTTAGATTTAACACCAACGCCTTCATTCAGGCCCCGTGAAGATGGGCGCGACCCGGCGAGTTCACGACTTCAGCAACCGGGTCTTCTGAATCTAAGAGAGATGGGGGGATCTCATCTTTACCTTTACCTCCGGGAAAGGAGATGGGGGCGGGAGCTGGGTCGGGGGGGCCGGGCTTGCAGGTTGAGAGCCAAGCGGAGGAGAGCCGCGGCGGGAGAAAGAGAGGGAGGCAAGACGCCGCCAAGCCTCCCCACCCCCACCCGAGAAAGGAGGCGATCCGCAGCCGCGAGAGGACGGGATCCCGCTCTGGCTGGGCGCAGCGAATGCGGTTGCTTTCTATGCTCCGCCCACTCGCTCGCTCCTCCGACCCTCGGCGAAGCAGAATCGTCCCCCTCCGGCGAGCTTAATGGGCGCCCCCCCAGATGTTGCGCCCGGTGCGGCCGGCCCCCCCTGCACCCCCCACGCTACGCCACTGGGAGCGAGGAAGCCTTTGGCGGTCGGAGGAAGGCGGCTCGCACCAAGCAGACGGCTCGCAAGTCTACCGGCGGGAAGACGCCTTTACTTTCCTCCGCATCAGGGGTCTTCAAACTCGGCCCTTTGATGACTCATGGACTTCAACTCCCAGAATTCCTCAGCCAGTGTGCCAGACTGAGGAATTCTGGGAGTTGACGTCCATGAGTCATAAAAGGGCCGAGTTTGGAGACCCATGCTCCACATGATACACACACATATAAAAAGCGTCTTTCCTTAGGGTACAATTACAATGAAAAGTAGACATTTTGTAACGGATGTGATTCAAGAGTCGAATCCTCCTGGGCGTGGAAACAAAGCCTCGGCAGCTGAGGAACCGTGAGGAGGCGGAGCGAGATAAAAGATAATGTTTTAATGAACAGAGACAAGTCTGAATATCCCAATTTGAACGCTCAAAACTCCCCGTTTCCGGTGCCGTTATTTGCAGCGGATCCTGCAGCCTTTTCTGTCGGGATGGCTTACGAGTCTCGGCTGGTTTCCATTTCCGTTTAATATTTTTACGCAAAATACTTTAAAGCCAGGTGTAAATAAAACGTTTTTCTGTGTGTGTGTGTGTTAACACGCAAGCCTTCGATTTGCAGCGCGACCAATCTCCCCATTCTTACACATTGCCCAGTGCGACCGTTTATCCCAGGGGTAGGCAACCTTGGCTCTTTTATGACTCATGGACTTCAACTCCCAGAATTCCTGAGTCAGCATAGCTGACTCAGGATTTCTGGGAGTTGAAGTCCATGAGTCATAAAAGAGCCAAGGTTGCCTACCCCTGGTTTATCCGTTTCTCGGGGGGTTTCAAGGTTCGCTGCCTTGATCAGCGGAGGGAAATGTTTTAATTAGCCTTACAAAATGATTTACACCTGCGGTACTGGGAAGGTATTTGCAAATACAGACCTGCAGTGTTGAGAGTAGCGAAATAATACCCCTTAATGACCGGTGCCTTTAATCCACGCAGGACGTTTAATCTCTGATCGTAATGCACCCTCAGACTGGTGCTATTTTATCAATATGAAAAATATTTTGAATTTTTTTTTAAAAAAAAAAGCCGACGAAGGTGGGATTCGAACCCACGCGTGCAGAGCACAATGGATTAGCAGTCCATCGCCTTAACCACTCGGCCACCTCGTCAGTATTTCAAAGGCTTTTGACTAAATTACTCTGATCGTTAACCCCTCCGATGTTTTTACTTTTTTTTGTGGTTTTCTGTCTAAATATTGTCTTTGTTACATAATAAGGTACGCATACCGGTATTCTGATTTCTTCAGATTTCTGGAAAACTTACTGCACTCTGCATAATAAGCATAAATACTGGGTTCTCTAATACATTACTAGGAAAAATAGAAGTGCTACTTATAGTAGTTTAAATTTGTTTAATGTGTGCAACAAGATTATGATTGCCTTAAAATTTGTGCATGTAAAACTTAAGACCTTCTTGGGGGTGGTTGAACTTGAGGTTCCAATGAGATAAATTACCAGGTTTTTAATGAAAAGCAATATGCTAATACTTTGAAATAATTCAATTAACACAGCACAACCTTGGCAATTTTAAGACAAGTTGCCAAGATTGAAATACAGATAGTCCTCAACTTACAACAGTTTGTTTAGTGATCATTCAAAGTTACAACAGCCCTGAAAAATGTGACTAATGAGCATTTTTCACAGTTACGACCTTTGCCACATTCCCCATGATCATGTGATCAACATTTGGTCAATTTTATTTTATTTTTTATTTTAATTCCATTTATATCCCACCCTTCTCCGAAGACTCAGGGCGGCTTACAAGCTCAGCAGTAGCCTTCATTCTATGTATATGCCTGCTTATTAGGGCTTTCACACACACCCCAAGCGGCATTATTACAAAGTCAGCTTAATTGCCCCCAACAATCTGGGTCCTCATTTTACCTACCTCGGAAGGATGGAAGGCTGAGCCAACCTTGAGCCTGGTGGGATGCGAACCTGCACTTGGTTCGTGGTTGGCAAGTGGTTCATATTTATAACCATTGCTGTATCCCGGGATCATGTGATCCCCTTTTGTGACCTTCTGCCAAGCAAAGTCAATTGGGAAGCCAGATTCACTTAACAACCATGTTACTTATCAGCTCCAGTGATTCACTTCACAATTGTGGCAAGAAAGGTCGCAAAATGGGACTTCACAAGAGAAATTTTGGGTTCCATTGTGGTCATAAGTCAAGGACCACCTGTATTGGAAAGTTGGACTGCTGCTGCTGCAAATCGTCAATATTTTTTATCACCAACTAAAAGAGAAGAACATCAAAGAATCCCCAAAGCATTTTTTTCAAAGGTGAATTGTGCACTTGAACCAATGTTTGAGATGCTGGCTGGGAGCTGAAGTCCACCCATCTTCAAATTCACAAGTTGTAGGGTGTCCATAAATGGCTGGTCTTTTAACTTTGGAATGGAATGGAACAGAATAGCTTTATTTGGCCAAGTGTGATTAGACACACAAGAATTTGTCTCCAGTGCAGAAGCGCTCAGTGTACGTGCAAAGTGACAGAGTGATGACAATCTTAACAATGAACTGAACTGAAGAAGCAAGGAAGAAGCAAAATGTCTTCTACGAAAAACAAAATCCAGCTGCCTTTTGAAAAAGCAGTTTGGGGACAATCATAACAATGACACCAATAGTAGGGGGTAGCAGAGGCGATGAGATTTTCTTAAATTTTCCTAAACAGGTTTAGCTAAACTTTGCTAAACAGGTTGCTTTCACTCGGTCTGTATAGGCCTGTTAGTAATTAAATGCTTGTCAAAACACGTTAAGTATATATTATTCATGCATTAAATGTTAGGGCAATTTTGGGAAACCTCCATCCTGAACAAAAAAGGTGACTAGTAAACGCAGAAGATTGCTAGTAGGTAGGGAACTCTGAAATGTAAATATGAAAGCATTTTAAAAAGATTGATCCTAAATTGATAAAGTTGGGCTCTTTACCACAATAAAAGGGAAGGGAAGGGGAAAAAAAAAACCTGACTTCGTAGTTGGCAGGATTCGAACCTGCGCGGGGAAACCCCAATGGATTTCTAGTCCATCGCCTTAACCACTCGGCCACAACTACAACTGGAATGCCATCTGTCTTAAGATGAAAGAAAATATTAAAATATTTGTTCCAACTTGCCTTTATTCCCCCCCCCCCGCTTTTGTTCTGTAGATTTATGCTATTTCTTGAGATGTGCAAGAAACTGTTCGTAAATAACTGTCTGGGAAGATCTCTGGCCTAATGCCAGCCTAAGAGCTAATAATAAAATGAGGGATTTTAGGAATTTGGTTCCGTAGCAAATGGATAAATTCAAATAGGCTAGGAAGTACTGGTAATCCTCGACTTACAACGGTTCGTTTAGTGACCATTGGAAATGACAATGGCACCCGAAAAAAATGACCTATGACCATTTTTCACTCAAAACCATTGCAGCATTCCCCTGGTCATGTGATCAGAATTCAGATGCTTGGCAACTGACTCATATCTATGACGGTGTTCTGTACCGGCCCTGCAGAAAAGGCAGGGACAACCCCTTTTACAAGAAGGCAAGAGGCTGGAATTACGCCTGCCAAATTTATTACTACAAAAACAAACGGAACAAGACAAACCAAGAAACAGGAGCTTTAAGAAACAGGAACTATCCAAGCGGTTGCCTTCAGCAAACCAGCCCTCCCCACACATTCCCCTTATATAGAGTTCAGGGCGTGGCTTCTCTCTGCCTCCTTCCGAGGAGCCCCATTGCCTTCTGCTGTTTACTCCTAATTGACTGCCTCCTGCGTTGGGCGTCCTTGAACAGGGCCAGCTGTGGGTCATCTTCATCCACGCTGTCAGGCTCACACAGCTGGGTCTCCGTGGTGACCAAGTGGGAGGGGCCTGGCTGAGGGCTCTCATCAGCAAGATCTTCAACCCCCTCAGCAAGGTCTTCAACACCCCCCTCCTCCTCCTCTGAGTCGTCCGACCCAACTGCCGAACCCACAGGCTGACCCTGAATCACAACAGACGGTTCCAATGTCCCGGAGTCATGGAATTCCCTTTGGCAACCTTCTAAAAAGTCAAGTGAATGGGGAAGCCAGATTCATTTAACAGCTCTACTACTAACACCTGCAGTGATTCACTTTTTTTTAAATAAAGCTTTTTATTAGTTCTTTTTTCCTTACATACATATGTTCGTTTTTCAACCAGCGTGCAGTCTGGGTTCAAAAGCGCTAATACATAGTCATGTCCTAATCTTTGGTTCTTTCCTCTAGCCATTTGTAGAATGACTCCCAGGTTTGGTAGTATTGAGTTTCTCCTTTATCTTTCAATCTCATAGTTAAATCTGTCCATCTCTGCGCGTTCCAATATTTTTTTAATTATTTCTTCCTCTGGTGGTATTCCTTCATTTTTTCCAGTATTGCGCAAAAGTTATTCTTGCTGCTGTTGTAATGTGTACACATTACACCTGCAGTGATTCACTTAACAACTGTGCCAAGAATAGTGTACATTGGTTCGTGCAGTGTCCAGGTCCTCGATGGAAGGCAGGCTCACTGCAATTCTTTTTTTTTTTTTGTAGTCCTAAGTATCCATTGAAGTCTTGTTGGAAGAAGAAGAAAAAAAAAATCAGGTCCAGTTCCGAGCCGGGAATAAAATGATGGCTGACTACTTAGAGAAAAATGTTCTTGTTTATTGATGAGCAGAACCAGCAGCAGCACGCAGTTATGGGACAGCTGACCAAATGGCTGAGTGAGTAAATGAATGGAAGGATCTTTTATGGGGCTCTGAGTCTCTGAAGGGGAAATGTTTCCGGATTGCACAATGAGGTGGGCTTTTGCAAATCTGAAGAGGGTGTTGGGCTTATTCTGTTATGTCCTAAAGGTCATATCCTGGCCTTAGATTTTGGGTGGGGGAAATGTAAATTCTTAATCCCGTCAGCTGGAGGGGCTGAAGGCATTTTGTTCATGAATAGACTGGCTCAGTCTTTCTTAATAGGTGCAAAATAAAAAAGGTAAAGGTTCCCCCGCACATGCGTGCTAGTCGTTTCCGACTCTAGGGGCCGGTGCTCATCTCCGTTTCAAAGCCGAAGAGCCAGCGCTTGTCCGAGGACGTCTCCGTAGTCATGTGGACGGCATGACTAGATACCAGAGGCACACGGAACGCTGTTATCTTCCCACTGTAGTGATCCCTATTTTTCTACTTGCATTTTTACGTGCTTTCAAACTGCTAGGTTGGCAGAAGCTGGGACGCGTAACAGGCGCTCACTCTGTTAGGCGGCACTGCAAAATATCCATCTCTAAAGACTTGAGGCTTCTGTTTGAGGCTATTGAGAAAGATTGGGGCTGCTTTCTGCTTTTAAAATTTTTCTCCATTTCTCTGTTGGGGAAATATAATATTCTGCCTCTTTTTAATATTAAGAATAAAGAATATTTTAATCTGGGGAGGAGGGCCCCCCGGCTTCCTACAGTCTGCACCTGTCCCGTTTGATTGTACCTCAAGTTATTGAGGTACAAATGACAGACTCAATAATTCCTCTGTAGAACTGTATCAGCAGCTCCTTGGGCAATCTGAGTTTTCTGAGTTGACACAGGAAGAACATTCTTTGTCGTGCCTTTTTTTTTAAGGATGCTTCTAATGTTAGGTAGGTCTATTTCAAGTCCTGGGAGATTATAGAAACCAGAAACCTGAAGGTCTTTAATGTTGACACTGCGTTGCCTAATATTGCAAGAGGTGGCATCAACGTTGCAAGCATTGGATTGGTTTTTGCTTTGACAATATAAAGAGGCAGCCTTTTTCCTTTGAATTGCTTTGCTCTTCGAATTAGATGAGGAGGGAGAATGTTCCCCTCCCACGTTGTTTTTAACAAGATAAGAAATGGCAACTTACAGAACGGAAGGGAAGCTTTCCCCTTCAAACTGATTGGAGAACGTGATTTATGACTGCTAATTGGAGGAGGGAATTGTACCAGATATTAGTTGCTGAAAGGAGGGGAATTCAGATCGTGGCATCCACCCTGCTGTGCCCACACTTTGGTTTCGCAATTAAAGACTTTTTAGGATAAACAATGCCTGAAAGTTCTTTGAAGGGTTAGGGTTAGGGTTAGGAACCATGACATCAGGCAGAACAGGAGAGCTTCTTCTAAAATCTACTATCATCTCTACAATTTTTAAGAGTGTTCAGCTCCAGATTGTTCTGGCTGCACCAGAGGGCCTGTTGTTCAAACCCCTCCCCCCACCTCTATATGCAGATTCATCACTGTCTCTAATGAGACCATAATGACTGCCATAGCATCTGCCAACATCAGTATTTTAGCAGGGGGATCCTTGGAAATAGAAGCA